>NC_134707.1:37121844-37284344 GCF_043290135.1 Rhipicephalus microplus | reverse complement strand
TAAAGGATGAAAATATATAAAAATAAATAATACTAAAAAGTACTCAGAAATGAAAATAAAGTTTAATAATACTAACACAATCCGTTCGGTTTACGTAGCATCGAATTCGTTTAGTTTCGCTATATTGACTAACTTGCGTGTGCGACTTCACGTATGTATAAATAAATTAATTGAGTAATTCAATTTCTGTGTTTCGCGAAACGTCGCGGAGACACGTCAGTCGCCCAGGGCTCTCGTTGATTCCGTGGGTAAGTGATCTGAATTTCTTTATAAAGTATGACTCCCGCTGTTCGCGCTCCCGTGTGTTCTGGAAGCCGGATTGTAGGAGTATGACACTTACGCGTTCGAAAGAGTGACCAGGAAGATTGATATGTTTGGAGAACGGCAAATTGGGGAGGCCCTTTACGTGTGCCCTGTGGTTGTTGAAACGCAAACGGAACGCGGTTTCCGTGTGTCCAATATATTCCTGTTTGCACACCTCGCAGCGAATTTTGTATACCACATTGGCTGAGTCACAGTTAAGGTCGTCTTTAATTTTGTACACATAGTCTGAACAGGAGGCTTCGGCCGTATCTGTGGTCACCATGTGTGTGCACACCCTGCAGCGAGGTTTCCCGCACGGTCTACAGCCCTGATGGTGGTCGGATTTGTGTGTTATATATATATATATATATATATATATATATATATATATATATATATATATATATATATATATATATATATATATATATATATATATATATATATATATATATATATATATATATATGCATATCAGCACATTCCAAGCAACGTTCGCGTCACCCGCAGGCGCTCGTCTCGTCTGTCACCACTCCCACTCCAGAACAGTTGCACTCATACTAAGTTCACTCGGGTTCAACTCGTTTTCACTTATTTATTACGAGCTAAGTATATACGTTCGGTTTGTGAAGGATGTGGTTTTGCAGCGGCTATGCGCACACTGCTTATTTAACTGGGTGGTCACGTGAATCTGCAGTGGTGAGGCTCCGAGCGAGCACAGCTGCTACGGCTCTCCACAGAGGGTCACGTCACATCTGCCACACTCGCGCTCTGACTGCTGAAGGTCACTGGGACCTGATGAAGGAGATTGGCGCACGCAGTTGATTGATTAATTGATTGATTGATTGATATGTAGGATGTAACATCCCAAAACCACCATGCGATTATGAGAGACGCCGTAGTGGAGGGCTCCGCAAGTTTCGACCACCTGGGATTCTTTAACGTGCTTCAGTTACACATTCGAGGCATTGAAGTGATGAAGCCTCCGGTGCCTTCAATAGAGCAGTCAAGGAACTCGTTCAGCTAGTTCTTCCCCAGCTCCACAGGGGGATTGGCACACGGATACCGACGGAAGGATATCTAGAAGGAGGGCGTATACACCACCGCAGTCAAAAATTAAAGCCAATACGTCTATCTGTCCATAACCAAGTCCAGCTGAAGCAGCGCACCCACTGTCAAGGGAAGCATGCTCAGCGTCATTCTGTCAGACACACAGAGCGTTGTACTTGTTACTGATGTGTATGCCAATAGAATATATGAGTCAGCACATGTGGATATGACTTAACGATAGTGAATGCATCCTTCAACGTACAAGTTTCGTCATTACCGACCGCTAAGAAATGGGTCTTATTTGTGGAAAGTTTACTAAACCCGAATGTGCAGCTCCCCGAAAATATTAGTCAGTGTGAAAGAAGATCTATCTTCTCAAGTAGCAACTGCGAATTTCAAAGTGGAACAACGTGATAAGTTTTTTAAGAAGGCTCCTTCAGAAGAGAGGCACATCGGAGAAGCACCTTGGAGTTTCGTCTTGTCGGCGGGTCATGTCGTCACGATAGTCTCGGCTTTTGGGGGCGAGCTGTCGTCGTCACGGTTTATAAATAAACGGATATGTGCCACAAAAACTGGGGGAATATCGGAACCCACCACGGCTCATTACTGCCCATGGCCCGGAAGGTACTAAAATAAACAAATAAATAAATAAATAAATAAATAAATAAATAAATAAATAAATAAATAAATAAATAAATAAATAAAGGTTCACTATCCCTAACCATAACATTATCTTTGGCTTATTAGCGATGTCGGAACCCAAGACAAAATATGCCTGGGTGCTTATGTTTCTCATCTAAAACCGGAGACACATACGTGTATATGAACAATAGCCGTGTATTTGAAACACGACGTGTTGAAGTTTATATACTAAGTGCTGATGGTTTGCATACACGCCGCTGCACTGCATTTGCCGTGGCCCACGCAAGGATGATTTAAAAAGAATTGCTGGAGCGGAAATGACTGCCCAGGAGTCAAGTTGTGCCTATGGCAAGATGGTGGCTGCGGCAGCCATCTTACTAGGGGCTTGATAAAGTATCACCGTTCGGCAAATAACAACGAGCGTGCAGCGATTAAAACAGAAATGTTTACTTCAAAGTGGTAACAATTTAGGTGAATATAAGAACCGAGCGTTTTCCTCACACGCCCAACAAGTTTAATGAGGAAAGTTTTTCGGGTGACCGAGTGCTCTTAGTGCGTCTTAGTGTTAGTACTTTTATTTAGTAAGCATCTAATTGGAGGAAATTTTTTTCGAAGATTCAGTCACCCATACTCGTTTTGTGTGTTATTTTGTCAGAAACAACCATCTCTCAATACAGAACTAACGTAGCATTTACATTCACATATCAAAGCCACTTATTCTTTATGTGGGTACTACCAGAAGAAAGTGTGTTTCCGCCATCTTGGCAGTGACAAAAGCTGCCGTCACTTCTGCTGGCAAGGCACTGCGGAAGCTTCTACTCCAGCATTTTTTAAAATCCTTCTTGGGCCCACTTGATGGCTTTTCGCTCTCCCATAATAGAGTACCAAGTGCTCTAAAACGTTGACAACTTTTTTTTAAACGCACCACTAGTTTTTTGTCGACACAGCTTCATCAGGCCTACGGGACAGATTTATGCTCTTTTATGGTAGAGTACCAAGTACTCCAAATTGTTGACAACTTTCTCTAAACACATCTGAGAAGTAATGGAGAGTTAGTGAACCAGTTGAGAGTAAAGCAGTGAAAAAAATACGCAGAGACGTACGTTGAACAACCGCATGTGTTTTTTGTAACCTTTTTTTTTTTTTTGCAGTTGCGTAGTGGTATCAACAGCAACATGATTATTAGCAATACTAGAAGCGGCAAGCAGATATGAAGGGCTTATCCTAGCGAGGATGGTAGCTCTGGACACTGCTACATAAATGAACTTCAGCGGATGGCCCCTAACTACAATTGGCCCTAAGCCGACATGACGGCTCTATATTGTAAGAGTACATATGTAATATTTATCAAATTGGATAAGCAGTACTGCAACCTACACTAAAAACATTAGGGTCTACTTGGATATTAGTTCCGTGACCTGGCCTGGCTCTGTGTTAGAACACTTGATTGCCACGTAGTATGCAGGGGTTCGATACCCGCTGGGAGCCTGTCATTTATTCTTTGCATTGGTCGGGTCAACGCAACAGACGTTAGATTTTTCTTAACGCTCACGCATTAAAATTACCCTCTTGTGTTCTCGCAATTTTGGGTATATATGAGCTGTCTATCATTTGTGGCGAACATCCGCATTCTTGTGGTACACACCCACCCGTGAGTATTTGCGACAGGTCTGGTGGAAAGCGTTTGACCTTTTACGCGACGGGACTGTGACATTCTCCATTTCATGAGAAGCGAGTCAAATTCGTCAAACCAGCTTACCCTTTCATAATAACTCTCGTTTACGCCAAATACAGGGAGTGATAACCAGAGCAGCACGCAGACATTGGGGGACAGATAGATAGATAGATACATAGATAGATAGATAGATAGATAGATAGATAGACAGATAGTAGATAGATAGATAGATAGATAGATAGATAGATAGCTGGATAGATAGATAGATAGATAGATAGATAGATAGATAGATAGATAGATAGATAGATAGATAGATAGATAGATAGATAGATAGATAGATAGTGTCACGCAATATATTTACGTACAGACCTACTGGAAGGCCGAGGAACGCCAGAAGAGCGAGGAACGCCAACAGGCCGAAAATACAAAACAAACGCAAGCTCAGGTCGCGCGTGCACCAACGCTGTGGCTTGCCGTTTCATGCTGCTTCGTCGTCGTTCGCATAGTTCCCTACATTGGCCCCTGGTGAATAGCGTAGCCAACCTGGCGACTTAAGGCGTAGTCACTATAGCGGGGTCGTAATACGGCTTCAGGCGACTCACATGCACAATTTCTCGGCCACGACGGCGTAAGTCATGAGACTGTGTCAATGGCTCAATCTCATAATTGACGGGTGACGTACGGGCGAGAATGCGGTAGGGCCCGTGGTATCGTGCCAGTAATTTCGACGAAAGGCCAGGAGTGCTCGGTGGAACCCAGAGCCAAACGAGAGCACCAGTCGTGAAAGTAGAGAGATGTCGGTCGGTGTCAAGCCGTAGCTTTCTGGTGGCCTTGGTCCTCGGTTGTCAGAGAACGGGCCAATCGTCTGCAATCTTCTGCGTACCTGGCAACATCAGAAATTGCAGTGTACTCAGAGGAGTCGGGCGTATATGGGAGGATAGTGTCCAGCGTGCACGATGGTTCGCGTCCGTACAACAGAAAGAAAGGGAAGAACCCTGTTGTCGCGTGCGTAGCGGTGTTATACGCATACGTGACGAATGGAAGGACAGTGTCCCAAGTAGTCTGGTCTGAAGCTGTGTACATCGTGAACATATCACCGAGAGTGCGATTAAATCATTCTGTGAGGCCATTCGTCGGCGGGTGATATGCTGTCGTCAGGCGATGAACCATGTTGCACTGAGCGAGCAACGCTTGAATGGCGTCAGACAAGAAAACACGCCCCCGGTCGCTCAAAAGTTCGCGGGGAGCACAATGGGGAAGAAGAAATTTGCGCAAGATGAAAAACGCAACTTCCCTCACGGTTGCTGAGGGCAGTGCTGCTGTCTCCACGTAACGCGTGAGGTGGTCCACGCCGACAATTATCCACCTATTTCCAGAAGACGACGTGGGAAGTGGTCCATATAAGTCGATACCGACGCGGTCAAACGGACGCGCTGGACAAAGCAGAGGCTGAAGTGTACCGGCAGGGCGTTGAGGTGGGACTTTACGTCGCTGGCATGCAGTACAAGCACGTACGTACTTGCGGACAAATGTGTACATGCCGCGCCAGTAGTACCGCTGACGTAGACGGTTGTACGTTTTGAGAGCGCCAGCGTGAGCGCTTTGCGGGTCGTTGTGGAAAGCAGTACAGATTTCCGAGCGCATGTGGTTGGGTATCACTAACAGCCACTTCCGACCTTCAGACGTGTAATTCCGCCGATAGAGCAGGTCGTCTCGAATAGCGAAATGTGTGGCTTGACGGCGGATAGTTCTTGACACTAAATTAGCTAACGGATCAGTCAGAAAGGCGAGGAGTTGGGAAATCCACACATCTTTGCGTTGTTCCGATGCCATGTCTGTGATGTCGATTGGTGTTATGACAGCTGAAGAAGGTTGCGAGGAGGCTGGGTGAGCCGGTAGCGGCGAGCGGGATAGCGCATCAGCGTCGGAGTGCTTGCGGCCGGATTGGTATACAACACGAATGTCCTATTCCTATAGGCGAAGCGCCCAACGACCAAGGCGCCCCGACGGGTCTTTTAGCGATGATAGCCAGCATAGAGCGTGGTGGTCCGTGACGACTTCGAAAGGGCGGCCATAAAGGTATGGGCGGAACTTCGTCAAAGCCCAGACAATTGCGAGGCACTCTTTCTCCGTGACGGAATAATTACAATCGGCTTTCTTGAGGGTTCGACTCGCGTAAGCGACAACGTATTCTTGGTACCCTGGTTGTCGTTGAGCCAATACAGCACCAAGACCGACACAACTGGCGTCGGTGTGGACCTCCGTAGGCGCATCAGGGTCAAAATGACGTAGTATTGGAGGTGATAATAATAACCGCCGAAGCGCGGTGAAGGATTCGTCGCACTCTTTTGACTAAGCAGAAATGCCTTTGGAAGTTGTCAACAGGTTGGTAAAAGGCGCGAATATGGAAGAGAAGTTGCGCACAAATCGACGAAAGTATGAGCACAGGCCGATAAAACTTCGAAGCGTCTTGATGGAATTGGGCTTTGGATAGTCGGCTACGGCGCGGAGTTTTGCCGGATCCGGGAGAACACCCTCTTTGCACACGACGTGACCCAGTATAGTGAGCTGACGTGCGGCAAAATGGCACTTCTTGATGTTAAGTTGAAGGCGAGCAGAGGTGAGACACGTGAGAATAGCACGAAGACGAACAAGGTGAGTGGAAAAGTCGCGAGAAAAAACGACGATATCGTCTAGGTAGCAAAGGCACGTGTTCCACTTGTAGCCGCGAAGGAGGGTGTCCATCATCCGTTCGAAGGTAGCTGGGGCGTTGCAGAGTCCAAACGGCATGACGTTAAACTCACACAGCCCATCAGGTGTTACAAATGCAGTCTTCGATCGGTCAGGATCAGCCATTGGAACTTGCCAATATCCTGAGCGTAAATCTAAAGAGGAGAAATATTCTGCCCCTTGCAAGCAATCGAGAGCGTCGTCGATGCGTGGCAACGGGTACACATCCTTCTGAGTTATCTTATTGAGCCGGCGGTAGTCGACACAGAATCGAATAGACCCATCCTTTTTGCGCACAAGTACAACAGGGGACGACCAAGGGCTCTGCGATGGCTGGTTGACACCATGCTTGAGCATATCGTCGACTTTTCGTTGATAATACGGCGCTCTTCCGCTGAAACTCGATATGGTCGTTGGCGTAAGGGAGCATGAGTACCGGTGTCAATGTGGTGCGTGATGTTCGCTGTGCGACCCAAAGATGGTTGAGCGCAATCGAAGGCAGAACGGAACTTTCGAAGAAGGGACAAGAGTTCGCTTCTTTGTGTCGGCGATAGCTCAGCGGCAACAGAGGGCTGGAATGAGTCTGGCCCGGGCAGTGTGGCCACAGGTGGCGTCATAGCATTGAGCGGGAGGTGAGGTGCGTGTTCGGCGAACTCTAGAGGGCGCAAGAGGTCAACGTCTTGTATGTTACCCAAACATTCTCCGCGAAGTAAGGTAACTGGCGACGATAGCGAGTTCGCGACGAGCATGGCGGTAGCACCGGATTCCACGGTGAGTACGGCAAAGGGCAGGTGTAGGCTACAGCGGCAGTT
Source organism: Rhipicephalus microplus (assembly GCF_043290135.1). Taxonomy (NCBI): domain Eukaryota; kingdom Metazoa; phylum Arthropoda; class Arachnida; order Ixodida; family Ixodidae; genus Rhipicephalus; species Rhipicephalus microplus. Next base: position 37,277,132 of record NC_134707.1, on the reverse strand, counting down.
AAATACGTCAGACGGAGTGAACAAAACAGTTCCGGCAGGAGCGGCCGTACAGGTCAGGGCTACAAGGGCGGATGTTCTCGGTGCTATTTCCGTGTCTGCAACAACGACAAGTTTGTAAGCTTCAGAAAGAGAATCCACCAAACAAGAGGTTGGCAGCGGTGTAAGGGCAACTTCTGCACGTGAGCAATCTATGTTGGCCCGATGACGCGAAAGAAAGTCCCATCCAAGAATGACTTCGTGGAAGCAGGATGCCAGCACAAAAAATTCAATGGCATAAAGTTCACCTTGGATAATGACACGTGCAGTGCACACAGCTGTAGGTTTTATGCACTGCGAGTTGGCCGTGTGGAGCATCAGGCCCGAAAGAGGCGTCGTCACCTTTTTCAACTTGCGGCATAATGTCTCACAGATTATGGAAACGGCGGCCATGTGTCGATAAGCGCTTGTGCGGCGGTCCCCTCAACATTGACGTCAATAACGTTTTGCGGCGAGAAAGATGGAGGCCTTAAGCAGTTCGAATTGTATGCAGCTGTTGCCTCCGGAGCTGCAGCGATCAGTTTCCCTCTTCCGTAGCAGGTCGGCGACGCATAGGTGACAGGGAGCGTCGTCGTGGCGATGGTGACCGATGGTTTGCGTAGGGCCGAGGACCGTCAGTGGTGTACCTTGATGGCGTCCTAGACGACGACGTCATTGGCCTGCCCACGGTGTCGACTGGAGGGGTATCTCGGCGACAGTGGCGGGCGACGTGTCCAGCGATACCACAGGCGAAACAGATGGGCCTATTATCCGGCGTCCTCCAAGCGTCTGAGCGACGGTAAAATGGAGCTGAAGATCTCGCGAAGGGATACGGCGCCGCAATTGGGGTTGTATGCACGACATAGGGTGGCGTGGCAGGTTGAGCATACGGCATACGCTGTTGCGTAGGCCGAGCAGCGACGGCGGCGTACGTGAGAGGCGTTGTGACTGGTGGTTGCTGATGCACCGGCGGAAGGGCTTCAGCGACTTGGGTCCGAATGACGTGTTGGAGGTCCGGTGCCAAAGCTTGCGTGGGCTCATGTGTCAGTGGCAGCAGTGACAGCTGGTGCGCTACCTCTTCGCGGACGAAGTCCTTGATTGTCGAAAGCAGCGGCTGCTGATCGGTAGGATGGGCAGCTAGGTGCAAGCTTGCGAGCGTGTCTGGCGTCGTGAGGGCTTGACGAGCAATTGCGCGCTGCCTACGCAAAGTGGAGGCATTTACTTTTATGTGACGTTATGTCGGTGGGAAGGTTTGTCAAAAGTAACTACGGGGCAATAACGAAACTCGTTCCCCGCCCTTCATCCCATTTGTGTTTGTGTGCTCGTGTGTTCGTTAATGTGTGTGTGTGTGTGTGTGTGTGTCTGTGTGTGTGTGTGTGCGTGCGTATGTGTGTGTGTCTGTGTGTGTGTGTGTCTGTGTGTGTGTGTGTCTGTGTGTGTGTGTGTGTGCGTGCGTGTGCGTGTGTGTGCGTTAGCGTGTGTGTGTGTGTGTGCAGGAACGACAAAATGTACGAAACCAAAACGTGAAGGAACTGATTTGCGCAGGGACGTCACGTTCCCGACTAAATAAGCAACGGCTGACACGGCGACGGCCTGTATGTTTGGGTAACCCAATATCGCTTCCCCCGGTTCCGCTCCATGCACACGGCCACGAACGGGGCCGATTGGTTTCCGGTGTCACGGTCCCAGCAGGGGACTCATGCCAACCGTCGGCCGAGCGATCAAAAAGTGTATGGCGTCCCCCGCAAACTTCGGGCGCAGAAACGTCCGAAGTGGGGCAAAAAAATGCAAAAAAGAAAGATCATATCGATCGTAGTCGGTGGGAGTTGTCGAGGTATATGGAAGCGTACTAGTGGTGCCGTAAAAGCGGCTCATACTTTTCGTGTCAAACGGGTTTTCTGAGAGTCCTGTTAGCCAGGAGTTTTGTTTCAGGAAGGGTCTGTGTCACTTGCTAAAGACCTTAGCTATTTATGAAGGACACACAAACTTCTGAATTTATTTCGCTAAAGTAGCCCACTCGATCACAATTTGGGGGGGGGGGGAGGGGAGGAGGAGACGAACCCCTACGGTAGCCCACTCCCTCTGGCCTTTTTCACGATAACATGTTCATATCGACAACATAACCAGGCCATGGCATGCCACCTGTTTTTTTTTAATATTTTCTTATTAAGGCGAACGCTTTAGAGGTATCATTTAAGGCAAAATTTAACCATTGGCGTTGGCGTCTTGCAACGTGGAGAACTATTGATGCAAAATGTTGTCATCCCGTTATGACATCACAATGTGACTCCAGGATGACATCACCAATTGCCAAAATTTGCGACTTTATTGTGCTGTCAATATGACATCACTGCGGTGACATCACGAGACTTCGTAGCGGTGTCAAAAGTTGTGGGATGACGCGTCTTAAATGGCTGCCTAAGGTGCCCTGTGAGTTCTTGTTTTTATACATCATGCTGCTAAGAGACACTAATGCTAAAGAATGTGTGCACATCAGCCATTTTTTTTTCAGATTCAGTGTATAATAAGAAATACGATTCATAGGCGCATGCAAAAAATATAACAATAATACATCTATTTGGATGCTTCAATCGGGGACCGGTCTTTCTGAAGACAAGAAAGGCAGGTTCCTCGGCGAATCTTCGAATCAGTGGTATTGTCTGTTTTTGTACGTTTTATAAAGGAAGTGAAACTTTTTAAATATGGTTTGTTTCAAATTAAGCTTCATGCTTTCACTGAAATCGACCACTGGGAATAATGTGAAAACTACCTTTTGCAGATGAGTTATGTGTCCAGGAAGATACAAAGCGAGACAATGATTATCACTGTCAGCTGCCTATTCAATGTACTAAGTTTGAACAATAGAATTCCGAATGACTGCAGTTAGTGCGCATGCTTAAAGAAATGGAAGCAGTCGTGTTTCGACAAAGTTTCACTTGGAAGAATGCATAGAATTTTTCCGTACTCGGAGATTTCCCGCAGCAAGAAATATATGCGGTTTGCATAGGGATGCATGTAAAGGAGCGGGCCCGGGCGCAAAGCTTCTCCCGGATGTCTGGAGTAGTCACGTCCGGTTTGTATTCTGGCAATGAGTCGAAGACATGGGCCAAGGTAATTGCGGTGACCCTTCCACTACCACCTGGAGATAGCAAGTGACCACTTCTCATGACATAAAACAGGAACGCTGCGTCGATTCTCACCCCCTTACGTGTGTATTGATGCAAGGCGAGGTTTATCTTTGCAGCGGGATATCACGGAGCGCACACATGCTAGAAGAATTCTTTCAAGTAGAACTGCGAAGAAACGCGGCTGTTTCCAATTGTTCAGTACAAACATGCCCACTGGCGGTAGTCACTAAAAAGTTCGTTGTTAAAATTAGTAAATTGTGAGTCTGACATCAACAATTACTCTAGTTCTTTTGTACCCCCTTTAAAACCAAGTTCTCGACAAAAGTGGTTTTCACATTCTTGCCAGTGCTGATTTTTAAGGAAACCACATTTTTTAACTTCAAGCACCAGGTATACAGGGAGTGCAGGTATTTATACAGATGTAAAAACAGAAATAACCAAACATTTATTCGACGTCTACACCGGGAAGCGGTATCCGATTGTAAAGTCATTGTTTTTTTTTGTTGTTGTTGTCCAGCGATAGCTGACTTGGCCGTATTCTCGCCGTTTCGCTGTGGCCGGTGGCCGCACCGCGAGCTGAGCTGTTGCTTAGCAACCACCGCAGCTGGATGTGCCGCTCGCTACGCTATCCGGCATGACGTCAGCGAAGCAGCAGGTGAAACGGTGCTGTAACAACGGAGAAGAAGCCGGCGTTGCATTGAATATATAGATATATAGGGCGGCTTGGTGGCATTCGTCGGCAGATACGAAAAGCAAGTCGGAGGGATTGACAGAAGCCAGTCTTAGACTTTGGATTGAGATCTAGAGGAGGCAGCGAGCCCAGGAGAGGGAGGAAGAACGAGCCGCACGCTTTGAGAAGCGTAACCCTACAGCGAACCAAACTAAATAATGAAATTACCGTGCCTTTCATTGTGTACACCCAGGACTAAGTCAGTTAAGCCACAGCCATTCTTTTTTTTGTCCATGAGCATGCACTTGATAACGATTATTAGTCAACGTACACAAAGAAATCGAACCTATGCTTATATATACAGACAAGGATTGTCCCACTCAACTACTAGCCGTCAGCTAATGAAAAGCACGGTACTAATCTTGACTTGATTTGCCTGCATTGTGTTGGCCCTGGTTTGCTTTTGGAGTCTTCAAAACTTGTACCCTCACCGAGAAGATTATATGAAAAAGACAACAGTTCCAAATCACCACTTTCGTTTCGACCAGGAGCTAACAGATGAAGAAACGTTCACGGGAGAAGAAAAAAATCGAACACGCTTCAGTGCTTTTTTTCTTTGAAGCGCTAATTCGCTCGAATGTCAATACGGTTGTCAGGAACACTAGTGTTCTTTTTTTTTCTTTATTTAAGATACGCTATACACAGTCAGACATATGCCTCTGTCCTTAGCCAAAAGAAAATAACGGTGCCCGCCAAACAAGGCCATCGTGAAGGTTTGCTCCCCCGAACGTCACCGATCGATCTCCCCGTTGCCACGCCACCGGAAAGCCTCGGAAAAAAAAAAGCAATACACGCACGAAAGCCATGCGGGATATATCTAATCCTGTGTGTGTGCGGGCGTAAGTTTCGCGCCTGTTCGGCCGTCTGTGTATACGCGGGGCGGGCGGCTGTGTTTGTGTTTATCCTTGGGGCGCCGCTCCTTTACTCGATATCCCTCTGGCAATGCCCTTGCGCGCGCGTGCACGCCCGGCCGCGCAGCGTGTTTGGCGGTGCGTGCGTGTACTGCACGCAACGGAGCAACGCAGTCGTGGCTGCTCCGTGAGCAAGGAATCGCCGAACAAGGGCTCGCTTCGACGCCTCCGCTAGGCGGTCACCGTGGAGTCGACTGCCACTATCGGTACACCGCAGACGCTGTGCAGTCGCCCTCAAAAAAACGAAAGCTGTGGCGAGTTCAGTTGAACGCGCTGAACGTTCTACAAGAGCAGTAGGGAGATAGAAAGAGAATATAGCGCCTGGAATCCGCTTGCATTGTTCCCGCCAGACTCGCAGCTGAAATTGATCGTTTCGTTGAAACGGCTTCTTTTTCACTGTTCGTACTACAGGCGGGCTGTCGGCATGCAGCGTACGCGACAGAAAAAAGGATGCCGGCCGATAACTGCCAGAGCAGCAGCGTTCTGCAACTTGCCACGTTTACTGGTGCGCAGCCCATGGACTCCGGGACGTCTGCCTTGTAATGTTTTCGCTTTATGACTTCCGTTTATAGGCCATCGTTTTGAAAACTGACTCTTCATGTGCGTCGTGCGAAAGTGACAAAACCAAAAGAGGAGACTATATACTGTTCGAACGTTCGGTGAAGCCAACAGCATCAATTCGGGAACGCTGATGTCATTAAAGCAAAGAATTAGTACTATAGAAGGGAGAAAAAAAAAAGGGGGGGGGGAAGAGGTTGATTGTTTATGCCCGGAGATGAGATATACCTTCTTTGGAATGTCGCGTTATTTCCTACATGGTGATCCATTTTTAGCCAGCTTACGAAATAACACAACCATGATCGTGCCTAATAAAGGTTAGAGATAGTTCGCAGAGCCACATCGGTGTCAATGTCCTCGCTCCTCCACGCCTTTTGCGAGAGTCGCGGCAATAGTCTCCTTCGTCTCATGAACACGCGTCTATGTTACAATTGTCTGTTGAAATCTCCATTCATGAAGGGAAACTTGGTTGTCAACGCCATCGTGTTTTTCGGGCGTGGAGTCCTTTCGAATGCCATCTAGCTCAGACTTCGTGCATAAGTGTTGCGTTTGTGCGCGAAACCTTCAATTGTTCTGCTTCTCAAAATATTGCCAGGTGCACTTATTTATTTCATATAATGGCATCAGGATAAACCCGCAAAAAAAGCTGTTACGACAACTCGTCCCAAGCCAACCCGTAATTTTTGGCAACTTCGAAATTTCCATAAATGATTGAGATCTGAAAGCCTTCATTTCATGCACCGGCGTTACATCCCCGCAAAAAAATTTCGAATGAAAAACTAGGCACATATTCTCATCTTTTTATGAACGGAGATCAATGCTATGTTCTCGAACGAGTCACAAAGCAACCAGTGCGGTTGATTGTGAAGGTTTAAAACGAGCAGTCTTTGCGTAGCTATGATTTCTGGCACCCACTTTCTACGCCACAGCGTTGAAGAGCTCGTTTCGCCGAAATTTCGGCATCATTGTCGGCGTCGTTGGTTGTGAGCGAAAAATCATTATCTTGTGGGTGACCGAAAAAATCGAGGAAGATGCAAATAAATCACACAACTCTGAGTCCAAGCGGTGATCAAACCCTGTAAACGTTTGCCTGGCAAGTGGTGTTCTACAACACAGCCACGAGGGCACTTGTGCGTACAGCGAAAATAACTTCCTCTGCTTAAAAACGCAGTGCAAGTAATAACTTTCATACTTTGCAAACACACGCTTCCGGCATACATGTTTCAGCATACATGAAATATTCCATTCATAATGCGTGGTACTATAGCCCACATGCTCATAGGGTGTCAGAACATGTGAATATCACAAAGACTTCATCATTACAAAGCCGGTTACCCACTATAAAAGTCACACACGTTACTCCACATATTGCATAAAGGGACTTACTGGGTGCACAGGAAGTTCGAAAATATTTGATGCACCAATGGTTAAAAGTACGCACTAGGGACAACATATCGCTATCGCGTTCAACTCCTCAATGCGAAGCTAAAGGATCTGCATATTTTTGCAAATATGTTTGACGTCTATGTCTCTGCTTTAAATATTTTGATGTCTTTAGGCTGTATGTAATTTTTTAACAAAACGCAAGCCCGTTATGGGCAAAGAAGTAGAGTGAACAACACAATCATCACAGCTACAGGTGCAAACAAGAATTACAGACACAGCCGCGTTCTTGGTAAATGTCCCTTCGCGGTATATTGCATGCATTGTCGGCCTGTCATAGGAAGCGAAGAATGTTCGCAGCAACATGGCTTTTACACAGAGGTGAAATAAAGAAGTATTTTCCCATTGTGCTGATGTCACTATCTTCCACGTCATTCATAAAACATATTGGTGGCATGTCATATCCAGGATAATTGTGCTCAAGACAACTCTACTTCTTAGCAATGTTAACAATTTTCGCTTGATTCCCTTTGTAGATATTCACTTGTACATACATAACTGTCTTAGCAGATCAGAAGCCTATGGTATCAAAAGAAGTTGCAAGCCCGAATAGCGGTGTCAATGGGAAAGTGAGGTCAAATTAGTGGACTAAAAATATAATAGTTATTATGAAGAGGACATTGTAATTCAGTGGTGGTTTTGAAGGTGTCTAGAGCGGTCTCAACGCAAGGCAGCATATAAAAACTTTTTTAGTAAGGCGTGTTGGAAAAAAAAAGAATTGCAGAAGGAGGAGACGAAGAACAGGGCTTCGGATTCACGCGCTGCAGTATCGTCAAGGACCTTGACTTGACTTGGCTGCAGTAGCAACCCACGGAGTCGGGCTGCAGTTTATTGCAAATAAACCCTCTTCTATTCTCAACGGGAGGCTCAATTTTCTACAAGTGGTGCCGAATGCCATCGGATCAGCGAACTACGCGGATGAACTTAATGTAATCGACTTCTCGCTTACGGATTGAACCGACCAACTTACAGCTGCTGTTTGCGTCGACGCAACATGCAAGCTCTTGAACTGAAGCGTAAATCAGAAAGAGCCCAACGAACGCGTGTTATAAACGAGGCAGATGCAACGCTCATTCTAGAAAGCATCACGGAAGAGAAGCTTTGCATCCTCAACGAAGGTATCAACCAGCTGCTCACCGACTTGAGGGTCACCGACTTCGCCATTGTCCCTATGCTATCATCCACGGAAGCAGAGACAGAGTTTGACCGGGTTGTGGAATACAACGATCGAGCCACAACCACGTCAGTGAAGCTCAAGTGTAGCCTACGCCAACTTCAAGGTTTCCGGAACCGCGCACTACCATTGGCACTACCTACTGAACCCGTGTCACGAACGTGCGAGCCCACCATTCAACTTCCAAAAATCGACCTCATGAAGTTCGATGGCAAACCGTCATCGTGGAAGCCTTTTTGGGAGCAGTATAATCAACTGATCCACAACAACGGTGCATTCACCGACGTAGACCGGTTCGCCTAACTACGTTCGGTTCTGACCGGTGACGCGGCATCAGCGATTGCGGGACTTCCAGCAACGGCAAGCTGTTATTGTGAAGCCCTGGACATTTTAAAACAACGCTTTGACAAGAACGATGCCATCGTTCCGGCTCATATGCAGTGACTCAGCGACATGCGACCTGTGCAGTCCTCCAATGATCTTCGAGGACTTCGATGCCTTTACGACACGGTCCAAACCCAGACTCCTACCCTCAAGACTCTACACGTATCGAAGGACAGTTACTCCGCGATGTTCTACCCCATCCTACTGAAGTCACTTCCTTACGATATCGTCCTCGACTTCAACAAATCAATCGCACGCCAACGCACAGAGCACCCAGGACGACCCACAGAAGAACCGAAGGCAAGCATTTAATCTTTGCCGTTCTTTATTGAGACAGAAGTAGAGTCTCGCGAACGAAATGTTGTCCTGCAGGTGTCTGCAAAAGAGCACATGTCGAAGTGCCAAGGTACAGATTTACGCACTAGCACGACAACTTCTTCACGTTGTCAACGGTTCACAACCGAGTCATTAACCACATCGGTGAAACCAGTTCCAAGCAAGAACGCCCGCTTTTTTTGTGAGGCAAACACTTATAACACAGAGCATGCGGTGAAACTGTCCGATTCCTTTCGAGGAAAAGAAAAAACGAGTACTCAGTGTGGGCAGATGTTTCCAATGTACATTTAAGCTTAATTTGGCGAAAAATTGCAGAAGGAATGTGACATGCACGAAGTGCAATCGATGCCATGGCGAAACAGTGCGTGATCCTCGGTTGCTGAATTGTTGCTGAATTCGATAAACAGTCCACAAGCATCAAGAGCGCCTATGCAGCTAAAAATCTTTCAGCTCTAAACAATATGTGTTTCTTCAGACAGTTGCAACTTGGGTCACCGGACAAGAAAACAAATTCCTATTTCGAGTTTTATTCAATGGAGGCAGCCAGCGCAGCTTTATCACTGAGCGCTTGGGTCAACATTTAAATTGTCACGTACTGGATTACGAGAACCCAACGGTGGGATATTTCGGAGGACAACATGATGAGAAGACTTTCCAGCGTGTGCTCGTCACTAACTGCTCAGCGTAGTAAGACGCCACTATCGATCGAAGCCCTCGTCACCACAAACATCTGTCAGCAATGTGTACCACGACCACATTAGGCCTTCAGTGACAAGCTTGAACAGCAAGGATATTACTTCTCTGATGTTGATCAATCTGGAAGCCCAAACATGACTGATGTGTTTACGTGACAAGTGACTATTATTGGTCACTTGTCACTGACAATGCGCAAAATTTGCACAGTGAACTCAAGGCCATCGACACTAGTTTAGGCTGGACTCTACAGGGGCCAGCAAACTCCTCCTCTACTATCACGTATTGAAATGAAGAAATTGTTCTGAAGGCAGTGACAGACTGCAAATTTACAACAGTCATCTGCAGTAACTTACAAATCATACGAATTAAACGCGATTGACGTAAAAGGACCGACAACAAAAAACCCAGAAGAAATTTCAGTAGAAGAGACTTCTAGGCTGCGGTCAGAAGCCAACGAGACACCATGTGCTTTCATGAAGATGAAGAAGTTGGCTTCAAATCATTCACACGTTATCGGCCTATGCCACCTTCAGAGTTGCATCTTGAAAAACAGAAAAAAGAACCGAAAGCCTTGAGAATGAAATATCATCCTGGCACAGACGTATTGACATCAAGTCGGAGAAGTTCTGCGCAATTCTCGAAGCAAAACGCAGCAAAGAAACGGCAGCAAACATTCACGAGAAGCGACTTCAGGCCTAAAGGACCCTCTCGGTGTATTGGAATCTTCTACCGTGAACATGGGCCCTGGCAAGCAGAACCTATTTGACTATTTGACGAAAACAACATGGAGTCGTGAATCTTTCCCTGTCCGGGGGGAAGAACACAAATGGCTTGCACCCGAAGACCTTGAATGGCCGCAGAACTCTACCGACCGCGTCACAGCTTCAGGCCTAACTGACCCTCTCGGTGTATTGGATTCTTCCACAATGAATATGAGCCCTGGCAAGTAGAACCTACGTGACTATTTGACAAAAAGAGCATGAGGTTGTGAATCCTTCCCTGTCCGATGGGCAGGACACAAATGGCTTGCACCCGAAGACCTTGAATGTCCCCACAACTCTACCGACCGCGTCACAGCTTGGCTGTTGCACCATGCCTGCAAGCGCAAGCAGAAGAGTGCTTCGAAAGCAGCCTTCAATGCCGAAGAAATGAAAGCCGACGCAGTATGCTTTCCTGGGAACACTGATTTACCGGATGCCTTTCGGAAATGAGATTTCCGTAAAGCCAAAGGTTAGCGCCTCGTTTACACCGGTCAAGCGAGCCCCGAAAACTTACATTATTCTTATGGTGGAGCTCCACAGAGTACCGGGTAGAGCTACCGTGAAACGACTAGACCTATCAGCATCTGTACCCGCTGGAATTGAAATTTTTGCGAAATTCTGCGCGCGGGGCAGTTTGCTGAAAAAAAAAAAAGATCGAAGACGAAGGATACGAAGAACTGGGCTTCGGATTCATGCGATGCAGCAGCCACCCACGGAGTAGGGCTGCGGTTTATTGCAAATAAACTCTCTTTTCTTCCCAACGCGAGGCTCAATTTTCTACAAGACACTCTCGATGACTTTGATGACAATATTAAGTGTTTTACTAATGAACAACATAATAAACGCCTAGAGCATGCGTTTAAGGTGAAATGACATTTACATTAAAGGGTGATTTTTTTTCCTGTATTCTCGAATGGAATGGTAATATGAATAAGAGCCTGCTAATTGCGATGCACACCTTTTCGTATGTTTTTTTATACTTATTGTAAAGCTTTAAAAATTAGCGAAAAATTAAGGCCCGCCAGCGTGGAGCAAACTTAAGCAATTTATACTTGACTCTTTCATGGTAAATTCCGACGAGGATGATTGTCATCATTTGGCTCATCAGAATGGCATCACTAATATAATGGACCGAAACGAACATTGTTGGAATGAAATTTTACCTGTGATGGCTTTTATTATTACTTCGATGCTACTGTAGTTTTCTTCACTCACCCCTGCAGAGCCGCAGAAACTTCGCTTTGTTTCATCTTCTATGTACCGCTAAGGTAAGACTACATTATTTTAGACCACCGCATCCACTCTGCCTGGTAAAATTCGTTTTCGGTGAACTTAACTACGGGAGCTTTCAATGGCGAAGAAATAAACTGGAATCACATAAAACGGACAACCTACGTAGCCCGATTTTTATAGCACCTCCGACGACGAACTTCACCTCGGCTAAACGTTCAATTTATATGCACGCCTGGGCACGAGCGCCCATTTCCTTTCTCATTTCGGCGCCTAGATCACATTTCAGACGGGTCTGTGAGGAACCCCTATCCAGCACTATGCGTAAGCCGCCCCAGCGGAAGAAGTAGGATTCCTTGGCAAAGACTGGCTCCGTAATTGCAGTGGCGGAAGCGGAAGTTTTTATATACCCGCTGTCTCAAACAATGGATCACTGTAAGTTGGCCCTTTCGCGCGTTGAAGCGCAATGAAGGTGCGAACGCACTTTCAAAAAGCCGACAGAGCAGATGTTTGAGCATGGTGCCGAAACTATATCCGACAAGTATACGGGCAGAAGAATTTGAAGGATAAGAAAAATTGTTCACTCGTTTTTTTTCTTCATTTATAGACTTATCATGGGAATAATTGAGAGCTGAATCTTTAATGCTAGAACAAAATAAACCTTGACAGCCGATATTTTCTTGTATGAGATTTCGTTCCCGATTGTATCATTATCATAGTTATTCCGACTGCAGCCTTTCTCATGCAAACCGAGATCTTTTAAGCTTGCAGCACCTGTTTACTCTTTTGAGAGGTGAGAATAGACAGAGAAAAAGAAGATAGGAAGGGAGAAAGAGACTAGAGAAAACAGAGAAGTAATTAAAAAATGACGAAGATTTAGACCAGCTCAGGTGAACACGAAAAAGAAGTTATGCCGGAAGTTATGCAGGAAAAAGAAGACGAAAAAAGAAGTCTATGAACGAGTGGCATCATGAACACGAAAACAACACAACGAGAAATTATCGTGAGGGTGGCTATGCTGATTACGGTTTCCAGTTATGGTTACTTGTACGCTCCGTTTGGGGGAATTACGACAGTGCTTCGGTCCTGCGGCTATTAGCCCAGCGAGAGACTGAATATTGAATGTAGGCAGTCGCTCACTCATAGACCTGCGTGAGCGCACAGAAAACTATCGTTCACAAACAAATCAGTTTGTGCGTGTCTCCACCAGACGATGACAACACATTACAATAGGGCAATGCGTTACAAATTCAGGCCGCGCTGATTTGATTACGAGTACAACGAGTTTCTCTCGTCTTGCTCATTCGCAGGAGATGCGGTAAGACAGGTACATACTCAACCTAAGCAAAACCTTGACGCAACGCCTGATAGCGTAGAAAATGCGGCAGGCCAGGGATATAGTGCAATGAGTGTAATGATGGACTCGCTCTCCACGAGGCCCGAAGATGAAGGTAGACACAAACAAAACGCGAAGGGGGAATGCTGACAGATAGGACATGGCGGTGCAAAGAGGAATAGGCGAGGCGTGCTGATTAAGTTTCATTGCTCGTGTTATCCCCAGGAAGAGACATTCCACCATCACAGAGACATTGCGCTTTGGCACCAACCGCGGCCTTAATGCGGGATGCTTCCTTAGTGAAAGAATTGCAGGGGAAAGAGGACCGCGCGAGTTTCACCAGGCCATCATTGAGACGACAACCTGCCAGCAAAGCGCATTAGAATGGCTGCACGTATTACAACTTTGTTTTCCTACTCGCTTTCTTTTTTTCAATCGGGACTTTGAGGTTCCACTTAAGGCTACCGTGGCAGCTTATGATGTGGTGCTATCGTCTCTTTTACAGTGTCTTGGGATGTACTTTGCAGTTTTGTTTTTCATTTTACTTGCCATAGTGAACACGGGGATTCGCGGCTTGCAATGTGAGGCTGCTCTGATGCAGTTTTTTTTCCCCGTCCTTACCACTCGCTGTGTAATTGTGCAGGGTAGATAAACGAACTCCAACTCTAGCAAAAAAAAAAAATACATAGTCAAGCTGTCGCATTGCACCTTGAACGAGGATTGGACTTATGTACTTTTAAGCGCGAACCTCTTGGAAGATTGAAAGAATAGACTCTGGAGGCCGCTTCGCCTTTCGTTCAAAAGTTTCGCGCCCAACGGTGCTCAAGCATACAGGACCAACTTGCTCGAGCCCTTTGGGCTTGGAGCTCTGCCACGTTCTCAGCCCATGGCATCACATCTGAGATCTGCAGCGACAAAGCGCTGCGGATTGTGTAAGAACTATGATTACGAACATTATGAATTATTCTTTTCCTTATAAGCGTGTGTCAAGGTACATAGTACTTGCGTGTATATTGTAGAATCATCAAGACCACAGTCATCTCTCAACGCTCATAATAGCAAGCTAGGTGGTAAACTAGAACGACATGCATGTCTTGGGAAATGAATAAAAATTGCTATTGGCCTTCAGACTAGGGGTTCCTAGCAAAATTCTGCTGGCGGGTTTGCGTAAAGACTAACTGGTACGACAGGAACGGCAGACATTCGAAATTATTTTGCAGTGGAACGGCTGTAGCTTATACCTCCTACGATATAGCCATCTCTCGACACTCATATCTTCTGAAAAGAAATAACGAGTTCGTTGTTTATTCTGGCAAAGCGTTTCGGACACCCTCAGATCTCGAAATCGGGGGCGCAATTTGTAAAGCTTCCAGTTCGCGAGTCTTCATTGTCACCGGTGGCCATCGTCGCTAATGAGATGTGCGGCATAATACGACAAATTCATCTGAAATCAAGCTGTTTGGATGGGCTATTTGTGGTTGGTAAGCCAAACTTCATAACAGTGTGCCCAACACAATTATTTGCTTACGCTTTTTTTTTTCTTACGAAGAAGCATGGAGTAAAAACATTTGCGAAGCCTGGCCTGCACGGAATTGAATCGATGATATGTTTGGCCCGGAAAGACTCGCTGCTATGGAGAATAATGGAGATGTGGGCAAGTGGGTTTTGGTTCGTAATTAGAGTAAGACAGCTCTAGGCAACGTGCACACAATACGCAAGACATGCAAAAGATTATCTAGTATCCTTCTTATTAGTTATATATTTGTTGTCAGCCTTATCATATTCATAGCTACTATGCACCTGCCGCATTTGCTAGCAATATGCTTAGCATCACGATCAGCCAAAATTGTAATCGGCACGCAATATCAGGTCAAGACGTAGACCAGCTAAGTCTACGCCGAGCTTGATCGGCTGTCCCTAATAGCTCACCGCTGACGGCCCCATTAAGGGTGTGCATCTCCGTAATTGTTGATGACAGGCCATGGTGGCCCTGTAGCGTAACGAGACAGCGTATTATCGAACGTGTCTACTTGCTCGTGTCGCTTCCAAGAGTCGCACAGAGCCATTCGCGACCTTGAAGAGGCGCCATGGCGGGGCGGGATGCTGCTCGTCTCCGAGCAACGCACTTCGCCCCAGGCGGGAGTCGAGCCTCCCCTTCTCCCACCAGCGCCGCGAGCTTCTTTAATCGGGTGACTCTCTCCCTTCCCTCAGCAGATATTAGGGATGCTGTTGGCGACGACAGGACACATTATCCCACTTTGGGGCCTGCGAAACGGGTGGAGTGGCTTGAATTGGCAAACCGCAGGGGAACAGCATGGCTCTTCGAGGCACCCCAGGGCGTGCCCAGAGCAGCTCTCTCTTAAGCATTCAGAATCTGATTGAGTGGATGTCAAGTTGGCAGACATTTGCAGAGCGTACGAAGCAGTTTAATGAAGATGTTGTGGTTTGCATATAATTGAGAGGGAAACGCATTCTTGGGCGAGTGGCTGCACGGTATGTCATATGAGTTGGATGCACAAAGCAACGAGGACAGGAAAGGACAGGTCCTTTGCCACTAGTTCTAAGCGCTAGTCATAACAGGCAGAATCTTGTCTTGTCCTCGTGTTTTTTGTGCATTCAAAACTTTATAATTCAGTGAGACAGCCTATCAGGACAGTTCGTCTGAAATCGCTATTAACGAAATTATCGCGAAAACAAAAGAACTGTGAGACGGCCACAACAGGAAGGCAGTTGAAGAGAAGCGCTAACTAACTTTATTTACTATTTATTTCAGCCGGCCCCACCTTTACCTAACGAATGAATCCGCGTGAAACCTAAACAAAACCTGCCCATGTGAAATTCATGAAATGAACTGATTATTTAACAATAGTTCACTCATCATTGTTCATTCCGGATTAACTATTTTAACTAGTGGTTTATTCGGCGTCCTTTTATTAAGTCACAAGGCTTGTCACAAGGTGCGACCCTGAGCTTTAATTGATGGGCTAATGCTATAGGAAGACACGATAAGGGCGAACAGGCAGGCACGGAAATAAAAATTACTACACCGCAACTTAGTTGTATTTGTTGAAACATTTCTGAGCATGCTCCTTTCTTCAATCAATCATTACGCTTGTGTTATCCTGCTGATACACTCCTCTTTTCGTTCCTATGACAAAAAAAAATTGGGTCGTAAAGATCAGTATTGCTTTCTTCGGTATGTGATGTTCCTCAGTGTAACGACAATGATAATCCATTAGATGAGACATACTTCCCAGGCAGCATCGAGCGGCTCTCTACTCAAGCGAATCTGCCATGATGCGGACGACTAGACGCTGAAGACGCTGTCGATTCAACTTACGGGAAAGCACGAATGAGTCTTCCGTGGCCGGCAACGTTCGTCCTGCACTCGCTTATATAACGCCAATATATGTCAACCGATGGCCCGTTGTCCGCTTCGTGGATAAATCACTCTTGCGGTGCTGCGTCAGCCGTAACGGTTCGTATAGTTAATGGCCGTGACTCTAAAGGCCGGGTCGTCTTCATTACGCCGCCACGCTTTTGCCCACTATGAAGCGCCGTAGTCTGCCGTATCTCACTTATATAGACGGGCGATGGCGATGCGCCTGTACGACGCCTGAAATGAATTACGCACTCGGTGGAGGCCCCGATGGGACCATTTCGCAGTCGGCCGGGGATAAGGCGTGGTCGCATGTTCCTAGCCGACCGGGGCCGCACCGGGGAAGAACTTTTACCGGGCCGGTAATTTTGGTTGTTAACTTCGTTCCCGAAAACGGTGTGATTGATATCACGGCTTCATGATTTCCTTGTCACCTAATTGAAGAAATTTGAGTGATATCATAGCGGAACAGCGCAAAAAAAGTACGAATCACCAATAAATGAGGCACGAAAGAGAGAGAAATAAACATTTATGCCTCAGAAGAAGCCATTATATAGAAGAAAATGGCACTCTTACTGCGAAACAGGTGCGAGCGAGAGGGTGTAAGGAAGGAGAGGGACTTAAATGCGCAAAAACAATCATAGCACTATTAGTAGTCCAAGACACTGTATTTGTTTTTCTTGCGCCAACTGACACAGCTAAGCATGCTTCTGTTATTGATGTATATGCGCAAAAAAATTTCTTCACTCACCTCTCTTTTCTCTCCTTTAACACACACACACACACACACACACACACACACACACACACACACACACACACACACATACATATATATATATATACATATATATATATATATATATATATATATATATATATATATATATATATATATATATATATATATATATATATATATATATATATATATATGGAGCTTCTGTGTCACAGCCTGATATATACATGTGAATATTCCGTCTTCGTGATAAAAGAACAATGCACATAACATTTATCAAGCGAGTACTAAACAACCACCAATCTTAGGCAAGGCTAAACATAGCGCCCTGTGTTTGTTGTATATGGCAGCCGCAGACGGGCAAGCTAGCGTGTTCTGTGCGACAGTTACGAATTGCTTCGAGTGTCTCTGCGCAGTGTTTTCTGCTTGGAGTCCAACATTATGTAGCAGTTTTTGGATAGGACAACTGAGAATGATTTATCTGCAGTATTATTATTTTTCTCGCTCTCGAATGATTTCAGCGGCATGACGCGTGCTCAAACACACACGCACACACACACACAAACACACACACACACGCACACACACACGCACACGCACACACACACATACATACACACACACACGCACACACACAAACACACACACACAAACACACACACGCACACACACACAACCACCCCAATACGCCCGCTCACACACACGCAGACTGATTTGAAATGTGTTGTTTAACGTCCCAATACCACCATATGAGTAGGAAAGACGCGGTAGTGGAGGGCTCCAGATATTTCGCCCACCTGGGGTTCTTTAACGTGCACCCAAATCTGAGCACACGGGCCTACAACATTTCCGCCTCCATCGGAGCAACGTGCGTCGGAGCAATGCGTGGCAATATGCATGGCGTTCTGCGTGGTAATCAAATACTCTACCACAGAGCCTTGCCAAGACTCGGAATCGCTTTGCAAAAGGACCTCATGCAGGATCCATGTTAGTGAAACCAGAATTGTGATTGTATTGCTCCTCATGTATTACCAAAAAAAAAAAAAAACATTACTTGTGTACTTCTACCATACAGGCCTCACGTGCGGTTCGCGTCAATTGTAACCAAGTGACATCCACTGAAGTTGGTCGGCGCAGCACTATGCAGAGCTACCAACCTCGCCGACAAAAAACGCTACATTTCAGCTTACCACTCCAGGGGTAGGTATCACTCTTTGCCTCCCTACGCAAGCGTAAACAACTGCTAACGTAAAGCACGTGTGACTGTGCGACATACATGTCTGTGCGTATAATATCTGTACATATGTTTAGCTTGATTTCGTAAAGTTTCCCTGAACAAAAAGAAAGTACGCTACAGTCATTCTCCTTCCGCATGCTTCGCATGACATTACTTATTGTGGAACGTGTGATCTGCCGAATTTTGTTCATCGTTGTTCAATACATTGATATGTGGGGTTTATCGTCCCAAAACGTAGTTCAATACAAACCCCCACTTTCTCTGACGGCAATCTGGCATTCTTGTGAATCTTCCTCAATATTATTGGGACTGCTCATTAACTTTGAATAAGCCTTGATTGCAAATAAATGAATATTTCATGTTTTTATCAACACGAAAAAAAAACAAGAATGCGTGCTTTAAGTATTGATGAAAACGGGCTCCTCACGAGCAAAACAGCGCAGAACTGAACAATCATTTTTCGTATTTTCAATGATGTTACGCGATCAACTACTTTCAGGCCGCAAATAAGGGTACCGATGAAAATGTTCCCTGAGACTGACAAACAACTTCTCTGAGTTTTCTGTTATTCTTGTAATTGTGTTATTTTAGTATAATCTCCAAAGTGGAAATGCACTGTTGTAGAAACAAATTGAAACAAATTGACATGGTAGTCAAATTACATTCGTGTCGGTGATTGGGGGCAGTTACAGTGGTTTTAGAAATTGTCTAGTTTTTGCCCGTTACCTAATGCCTATTGTTGTTCTTTCGAAATCTTTAGCCACAATCCGCATTCCCCGAGTGTTCAAAAATAAGATTTCCGTTTGCATCAGTGGTATAGCGTGGAGATGTAGGCAATAAAATGTGTTGTATTATGCACGTGGCACCGGACCGTTCTAACAGGTAGTTAAGCCAGGAGCCGGTTCCTACCAGACAAGCGAAGGCCACATCCAATTCAAGCCTAATATTTTCACTCGTTCTCCCTATACGGTACTTGACGCATTTCCAGGAAATACGACTCTCACACACTTAAAAAAAAAGGTATTTACTGAACCTGATCCTAACACGCAACCATTGGTGGTCGCAATGTTTTGGGGAAGCATACTTATTATTAGTCTCTCTAATAACTTCTATTGGTACGAGAAACGTTATCAGTCTACGAATGAATACAGCTTTTTTGCAATTTATATTCTGAAAAGTAACAATTAATGCTTGTAATTAATGGCATGCTAATTAATTTAGGTTAATAATGCAGTGCTCATTCATGACCACGCTGGCTAATATTTTGAATGTTAAAAAATTCCGCTTGTAATGAGCCTCAGGCGCAGGATTTCAAAACTGTATGTTGACTGCATTGAAACGTAAACATCTTCCAGTTGATCTAGGTAATGCAACGGTCATTTGAGCGAATTCATGATGCCTTATTTTTTGTTTGCTACAAAGCCACTAAATCTAGCTTGAGAACTGCAGAGCATTGCCAGAATAGCTGAGTACTTCGTTAAGCACAGTAGGCATTGCGTCTCGATTGGTACAGTTTTATGGGCCATCAACATGCATGCGTCGAATGTGTTTTGTAAGCTTTTAAAAACTGAACAAAGCTCACCAGAACCAGCACTGGCAAGAGGTAATAGTCTTTCAGTCTTTAATTGTTCTGTAGTGTAGGAGACACTGCCAGTGCAATGTGAAACGGCTCAAAGCACTGCTTCGGGAAAACCGAACCGAGGATCTCGATACTGCAACTAAGGGCATTTGTAACTGAAAAAATTGAATGCTGTAGGTCAATGATGCGCTATAGGGATGTACGCACAATAACCGCAAGATCATGAAACGTTCTTTGCGGTATATTCAGTACGACACACCAACAAGGCCCTGCGCCTTACTTTTGAAAACTAAGGAACAACACTGTTTGCAGATATTTTCGTTTTGAATGATGGAGCCTTCAGCCTAGAATAATATTTGCAAAGCGTTTCAATTAAATCAATGCGTTATAGAAGTGACAATTATTTCGAGTCTGCACATTTCGAAATGTTACCGCAAAACCATAATCTGTTTTCTAAATAACCATGTGAATCATTCTTCCAAGGTTCGCTGATCATTTCTCTATATTTCTGCATGCCCACTGGTCATCTCTCACGAAATACGTCAGCGGTTTCGGTACCTCTCTTCAGTGTTCAGTTTTTTTTTCTCTAACCTACGCAACAAATGTTGAAGAAACGACATTGCATGGGAGATAGTTAATTTTCGCATACAGTTTCACGTGTTCATTGTATCATCATCTGCAGTGAGTGAGGGGGCTGAATAATTTGAATAATCAGATTAAGATATTGTTGAAACGGAAGTTTAAAACATTTTATCCTGTAGCGCACTAAACTGCTCCTGTGCTATCTTCTTCTGTTGTAATGACAGCATTAATAAAAGCAAAAAAAAAATACAGTCATGCGCTTAAACTACACGCCAGTGGTTATGAAACAAGACTCGAAGTATAACACATGCTTCACGCAACGTTATTCCCTATTTTGTTCTGTAAGTTAGTTTCTACAGTGACTTTAGACCTCGCGGTAAAACGTGGTAAACATCTTATCTGCGCAGATGTTGTTGTCCGAGATATTGAGCCTGTTTTGCCTGTAAAAAAGGTTTTGAAGATTCCGGGTGTACCAGTTAATTACGTCACTGCGGGCAGTTGATACGCCACACTTATTAAGTGACGCATCGGGTTCTTCCGGGCATGGCATGTGCAAAATACCTTTTTTAAAAATGAGCTACGAATGGGCTGTAGGGCCAAGTTTACGACGCCCATCACTTTTCGAACGCGCCAAACAGTTTTTCAACAAAGTATCCAGGGCTACCCTTTGTGCTAAAGCTTCTTGCTTGCGCTTGTTCTGCCAGATGGCACATTACCAGCGGTCCTGAAGCCCTGTTCGAAAGTATTTAAGAAACACACAGTGATCGAGAGAAAGGCGCAAGCAAGTGATATGCTCATGCGAGACCACCTCTGTATCATGTGGCTTCATTTTTGTCCAAGCTGTTGAAAGCCAAATCGTAAGTGCACGACTTACCTGTGCTAAACGAAAGCTCCCTGCTGATGTCTTTCGGATCCCTCGATACGACTGCTTGTGAAATCCGCCTGCCACTGTAATCCAGACCCACCGGAATCGGCACTACATGTATATTTGTATCTTTTTGTAGTCGCGCACCACTATAATCAAGACGAGAATCACTGCACTTTTGTACCGGATGCTCTTCTGTCCGATGATGTTTTCCTTCGCTATACGATGCGACAAGCGCCACAGACATGCGCACGCACACAGAAGCTATGTGTCTACCACGGCATCGAAAACGACGTGGATCACGAGGCCATTGCAGAGCACTAACGCCACGAAAACACTCACTGAAGCCACGCGTGGCACGGGGCACTCAGGTCACACCACTTTTGGTTACGTCATCAGTTCGAGAGAAAAGCTTTTCCCGGTGTCCTCGCATGCGACGACTTGTCCCGTAGCCTTTTTTCGTTTACGTCGAAACCTCCTTCGAAGCAGACGACGCGCGGACAGCAGACGATGCGACGCCGCTGAATGACAGAGAACCAGATTTCACCGCGGGTCGAACTGTTTTAGCATTCTCACTTTGTACAGAGCGGGACACGTGAAAGAAAAACTTTTGGTGGCGCCACTCAGATTGGGAAACCGACTTTAGTCGGCGCCGCTCGAGAAAAACGAAAAACCTATTCGAAAAGGAGAAACAGAAAGAATAAAAAGGGTAGGAACAAAAAATCTAAAGGTGGGACGTAGCACCGTCGCCCCAAAGGCGACGCGGCCAAGTCTCAACCTCGCCGCTGCTTTGCAGGCCTAGCAACAGGCGACTGACGGACGCCGGTGCCCGGCACCTGGGTCCGCCCCGTCTGGGCCTAGGGAAACCGCGCCACCCAGAACAAAAAAATAGAACTGGATCCTAGGGACTGCGAAGCGAACGCCACCTAGGAGCGCGACTCCCAACTGCTCCGTCAACAGTACTCCGAGCTTTGAGCGCATATTTTGCGCTTCTCTCATTTCTATTGATTGTGCGAGTCGCATAAGGTTTTTATACTTCTCCTGCTACTCAGGCACTGCCGCCATCTGCGCGGAGTGCGAATGTTCAAACAGTGGTAGGGCTCCCACAAAGCATTCCTTCTTGTTGATAGTATATCGACGGGTTTATATTCTGCGTTTCTTTTACTGTGATTAAAGCTGCATGGTGACACAGTTCTCTATATAAATATTTTGAAATGATGTGATGAAACACCACCATTCAATAGGGTATGATTGTCAGGCTGGATGTTACGATGGCTATAGTGGTTGGGTAATCAGTCAATGGTCGTGTGTTCGATGCAGGTCGCGTTTGAATGATAGCCGAATGCTAAAGGGTCGAGTGCTTTCCACGTCAGCGCACGTTAAAGAACACCAGCTGGTCAAATTTACTGGAGTGCTCCACTATGGCTTCTATCATAATCATATCATGGTTTCGGCATGTAAAAGCCCAGCTGTGGTATTTTATTAGAACCTGCTCTGAAAGCTGGCCTTAAGTAATTAGGTAGCAAAAAAAAGGTATACACTGTTCCTTCCTCAATCGTTCAGTGGAAAAAAATGCGGTATAAAGAACTAGTTGCAGCATTCCTCGATGCCAGGAATATAATGAAGTTCTATGAATATGCTCGTGCCAGAGGCGCTTCGCCAAACGAGTGCAGTAAAAAAAATACTTTTAAAATATACCAGGGCGAATCGAACAGCACTTTAAGGTAAGAATGCCGTCAACCAATAACCTTAAAAGAACTTCAGGTAAAGAATAATCTTAAGTTTGAGATTATGAACATAAGTCATTCAAGAAATCCAAAAGCCAGGGCAAGACCAATGCAACAAGACACGTTTCTTTTCTGAAATGACGCACAAAGTAGGGCATTCTGAATATGAAAATTTCATGGTCAAAATTAACTGGAATCAGAGTTCTACGTAACGCGTTATAGGCAATCAAATATTAGTTGAGATCACTTTCATTTTCTTACAACTTCGTAATATATTCGATTACTTTATTGAAGTTGTGACGCTCTGGGTGATTCAGTTACATTGGCTTACATGTAATTGATTACTGGTAATCAATAATTGTTTTTCCCAAATAGAAGTTGTGGCTACTCATATACGGTGTTTCTCATACTGAAAAAATATGCGTCTGCTCTGTAGGGATACCCCGTCCAATCTGATGGGGTCTCCATAAATAGCATATATATATTTTCACTTTTTCGGTGGCCTTACCTGCAGCGCCTTTCGTGAGTTCCACCAAAAGTGAAGCGCGACGCTTCATAGAAGACATGGGTCTTGTGATCAAAGCACGGCGCAAATACGAGCTGATGGTACGAAATGTGGCCCAATTATAAAAACACCCTTTGTTTAAGCGCGAGCATCGAGAGAGTTTTCAGTGTAGCAGCTGACTTCCAAACCTGGAAATGAGGCTGAATCAACAAAAGAAACTTTGAAATTAGAACTCCCGTAAAAAGGTTACGATATTTAATACTCGATCGCAGCCGCTTTAAGGTTTTAAGTAAGCCCAAGCTTTCCCTCTACCAAAGCCATAGCAGTTATTTGCAGTTTGAGTAAACGTGTGCTATTGCGTTACCGGTATATAATTATGAAGAAAAGTAGCGTAAACGTAATCGATTATGATTATTTAATTTCTTAATTGCTTTAATTGCTTCCTGGGGCTGTAACTGACCATTGCAATAAGTTACGCTTTAAAAGAAGTAATCATAACTGTACTTTTCTACACCTTTTATGTAATATGTACGACTCTCTTTGGAACGGTTGGAAACAAAATGTGGACCGTATAATTTTTTGATAGTTTCGAACACAAATATTATTACTATTGAGCTTTGCAAAAAAAGTAATTAGCGGAACTAGTTTTAGGTGACGATTGTACACTCAAAATATCATCATTAGACATAAAAAAGAATGTTTGCTAACAGCAACTCATATAAAAAAACTTTAGACATTGCTGAAGAGAACTGCATTAATGCGCTACAGAATCTGGTATTAGTTGAATAATATGTGAGGTTTAACGTCCGAAAACCACTATATGATTATGAGAGACGCCGTAGTGGAGGGCTCCGGAAATTTAGACCACCTGGGGTTCTTTAACGTGCACCCAAATCTGAGCACACGGGCCTACAACATTTCCGCCTCCATCGGAAATGCAGCCGCCGCAGCCGGGATTCGAACCCGCACCCTGCGGGTCAGCAGCCGAGTACCTTAGCCACTAGACCACCGCGGCGGGGCAATCTGTTATTATTCTTGTCACGTAGATTGTATAGCTACGTGGTACGTTGAGCGAGCAGCAACGCTATTGTGCACATCCGCATACCTTCATATAGCGAACACAACAATATGACACTGAAAAGTTTTATAAGAACGAATATCAGCTTTTCCTCGAAGCAATCGAGACTTGGGATACTTACAATTAGGGAGACCGTTTCATTAGCCAAGCCCCAAATCCCTCCACGAAAAATAAATCGTGTATCCTGACTACTCAGAGAGCACAAAAAAAATTACCTATATCTGGCTCGTCTTGTTGTGTACACGTCTACACGAACGTGCATGAGCAGTTCATAGTGTAATTTGGCTTATGAGTTGTTTTTTAATTGTTTTTTTTTGTTTATAGTCAGCTCTCAGCTAGTCACATTTGTTTGCTTCTTGCCTTTATTTTTTTCAGCTGCTCTGTTCCTACGCAACACGAACGAATACACCCCTCATTTGAAACACTAGTGCTGATGTGTTTGAGGTTGTGATAGTTCAATCGAATGGGCAGGCTATCTCGACCGGCCCCGCCGCGGTGGTTGAGGTACTCGGCTGCTGACCCGCAGGACACGGGATCAAATGCCGGCTGCGGCGGCTACATTTCCGATGGAGGCTGAAATGCTGTAAGCTCATGTGCTCAGATTCGCAGGTTAAAGAACTCCAGGAGGTCAAAGTGTCCGGAGCCCTCTACTACAGCGTTTCTCACAATAATATGGTGGTTTTGGTACGTTAAATTCCACATATCAATCAATCAAACGCTATCTTGACCGGTGTGAGCAATGACATATTTTTGACATGATGTGCGATGCAGGCTCTTTATCATAGGTTAACCCAGAATATGGATAATTTTGTTTTCTTGTATTAGACATTTCCTATTATTTCACAATTGTTCCTCAATCGTTTTGGGCTGCTTTGTATAGACTATGATTTTGGAAGGGTTGCTGATCGGGTGACTTCGCCATCCATGAACGTAGCGTGTACTAGCGCAGTACATAAAAGAACGGGACACGACACAGACGTAGAGATAGGTAGGCGCTTTTTTGCTTGGTCTCATAGACAGTGCCGCACTGTGGCCTCGACAACTGGATACGCACCCACACTCATCGCGGCCAAAGAACCAATGGTCTCTGAAAGTAAAATCACCAAATTTCAAGTATTGTTAAAGGCTACTACTTTTTCTGGACAGCCTGTCGACCTTCTGGAGCAAGGTCTCAAAATTCTTTCCGCTGCAGTCCAGCCGTACCATGCAGTGCCCGAGAAGACGACTGGCATCGAAGCATATGAGAGCAAAACAAAAAGCGCTCTGTTAACTTACAGACGGGCTGCTGTTGTATTTATGATTCATTATTGTGTATAACACTGTTTTCTGTTTATACAGCAAGTGCTTGTGGGTTTTGTTTCAATCTTTCTTAAAAAAGAGCCAAGTACGCACGTAAGCCTCTATGATATAGTCAAGTCGCTTCACCTACTACGCTATTTTTAACCCTTCGCTGGACCCCGAGGGTGGAACAATGACCGATGTAGAATAGCTTTTTGCTGTTTATCGGATTGAAAACATATTGTCCCAAGCTTGACCATTTACAGAAGAAGCACTGGATGTCCATTGTTAGGCGAGGCGAGTCAAGTATAGCGGAAGCGCCTTTGTATCGGCTCACGTTTGATTGTTGTCTCACAAAATCCTCAACAAACTAGCCCGGCCACGCACGAAGCGACCGTCGAAACAAACGTCGCCTGGTGTGTTACGCTCCAGGCTCCACTCGAAGTCGAGCGAACGACGCCAATGAAAAGTGGCTCCCACCTGACTGGCTTTGAGAGAAAGTGGGGCAAACAGCGCGAATGAAAGGATGTGGGAAGGAGGTGTGAAAGACAAACAAACCGTTGAAGACAGCCTCGTAGGCCGGTAAACACAGGCGCTAGCCAAGTTTCCTACCGAGCCCCTTCGCTTCGGTCGCCTAAGGCGCGAAGCCCAACCCTCGATGAAACGTAAAGGCACGCCACGGTGCCGCAGGCAAAGACCTTATTCGTACCTTTTGTTTACATCGGCCTCCGTCAACTCAAAGACCTTCTTCCTGCGTTGGAGTGTTCTTTGAGCCTCTGTGTCTTCATGAAATAAACGAAAAAAAGAGGGAGTCAGAGGAGTGTGAAACATCTTTATCACTCCTATTGTGTTGGCGGGAGAGGAAGTGCCTCAGGGTGGTTGCTCTATTTTGCATCTTTCTATTTTACCCCGACCTCTTGATCTCTTCTTGGCGGCCAACCTTCGCGTCGTAGTTCTATTTTTGACGCCGAATGATTTGCCCCGCTGATATGCCCACTTCAATATGAGGGCAAAGCATATATATATATATATATATATATATATATATATATATATATATATATATATATATATATATATATATATATATATATATATATATATATATATATATATATATATATATATATATATATATATATTGTTTTTACCAGAGTTCATCTTTTTTGTCATGAATGCTTTGATAACACAAATGTCAGCTATTTCACAATACTTCAGTAAAATATTGCCGCAAGCGCGGGAATTGATAGTGGCAACACTAGACTGTGGCATAAGGACAAATGCACGGAGAACCGATAGCCAAGGACTGCTACAAGATACCATTGCGAATGCACAAGCAACACGTGCACGCATTGAGTGTTAATCCTGGCCATTTCACCCATCCATTATTTCCCCGTTGCCGGCTGAGCAGGGCGTACAATTGCGCGGTGCATGAAAGCTAGTGATTGCATACAGGTCGGTGCAGTTATCTTTAAAATTATGTGCTGAGTTCCTGGTGTAATTCCTACAATAAAATTAAGAGAGGGGGGGGGGGGCTCGAAAATACGATGCCCTAACTTTCTTCCTGTTAACAAATAAACATGATAAGTATGAACGCACAAAACAAATCAGTGGTGTGGATACCGGGGTACATTCAAATTCGACCATATAGAACTCAAGTATGTCGATTAATCCTTTGTATCAAACATATTTTCATACATGGCATTTTTTTTAAACATCAATGCATAGGAAAACGTACAGATAAACTGATCATAGGTAGCCGGTGCCCTTGAAATTTCAAACATCGAAGATTGCTGTATACCCCAAGAAGTTTGCTTTTCTTCAGAAAAGCTACCTATTCTTCAGGAAGGTGGACATTTCCATATGCATTCAGGAGAGCAAGTCGTTTGAATAATGGGGTGCCTCTATAGAAAGTACAAACCACGGTGTACTTTTAGTGCAATAGCGCTAAAGAGCTTGCATCTGCGAAATTCTGGCGTTGGCGTAGTTCGTTGTGAGCGACCAATAATCATCGTTGCGTGAATAAAACAAATTAATAGAAAAATTCTGGGTATGAGTGGGAATTAAGGTGAAGGTTAAGGATGTTGTAGGTAGCCGGCGGATTATGAGTGGGGATCGTCTTGTGGTCATCTACGTGGAAAGCTGGCCTTCTACCACAGAGCCACTCTTCTGCGCGTGAATGTAGTGAAAATATATTTCTCTGCTTGAAATGTAGGGATAAGTAACTTTTATACTTTAAATACACGCTTCCTGTATGCATGCTTCATAATAAAACACAAAATATTTCCGTAATAATGCGTGGCACGAGCATACACTGCTATCAGGAGTCACAACATGGAATTATCATTATGACTTCATCGTTTAAAGCCAGTCACTCACTACAAACGGAACACACGCTACTGCATACTTAAGGCCACGTAGTGGATGCATAGCAAGTTGGGAAAGATTTTATACACAAAGTGTATAACACAATTAAGATATCGCGTTCAAATTTTAAAGGAGAAGCTCGAGGGTCCCTCATTTTTTTTTCATGGTTTCTCAACGTCGCTACAGTCTTGCGGGAGCAGCTTTTCAACTCCCATTCCTAAAGTAACACTAAATTGAAACAATGAATTGGTTTACATAGATAAACTGTACTCTGAAATTTCTAACACTGGTGACTTTATCTTGATCTGTTCAATATTAGAGAAGAAAATTTAGGTTAATGGCTACCCTTTGAATTTCACACCATCATCTACACTCGTGAAGCCATGGATTCGGGAGTCTATTTTTCGTATTTTTGCGACATTGACTAAACAAAATTCTTTTGAAATTTGTATGCTAAGGCTCTGGCTCTCTCAGACGCTGGCAAATTCTATAACGTCATGGTGTTTTGTGCGCAAAGTTTAAGGTGGTGTCGTCAGCCTCGTTTAATTTCGTGCTTAGTCTCGCGTATTTGAATACAGTGGTGTTGAATGAAGCAGAAAGAAGTGGAATGAAGTGACTTAAATGAATTCGTGGGATTAGGTGCGAATGAGGTGAATTGAGTGCAAGGAGTGGTGAGAGTGGTAGTGGTTGTAGGAGTCCTGAGTAGTGGCATGTATCCCCCGGTTTGACTTACCCAACCTCGGTGCCACATAAACATTTACAAGTAATAGACAGCCCCTGGAGATGAACGGCGTGTCTAACAACAGTCACCCTGGTAGGCACGCTAAAGAGGAACAATGACTTGGTTCAGATCAATAAACTGTACTCTGAAAATGCTAATACCAAAAGTTTCGCTATCACTATTAGCAGAGATCATCAAAGCAGAAGTTTTCTTTTTAAAATGTTGCGTCGAAATCACCATGCGTAATGTCACAAATTTCGAAGTGTGTTTTTTGTGTCTTCCCGGTATTATAGCATGATCACGATTTCTGAGATTTCACGTGTTATGACATTCACAGACGACAGTGTACTTCTTTTTCAATTGATTAGGGTCTATGTCTGGCCGACAAGACGCCTCCAAACACTGTGATGCCAGAGTGTTTGGGGTGGGAGTGTCAACTTGGTGTCTCCACCCACGTTTACTTTTCGCGCCTTTCCTCGCTTACAAAGCTTCATCTCGTGGTAAGAGTAATATTTTCGGAATTGTCTAATTGAGTTTCAATATTAGGCAAACACAAACAATTTGCTCTTTAGTGCTTCTTTGAATGGTCGCTGTTCTTCACGAGGATGGCACTCAGCTACACAGTTAAAACTGAGATTAAAGGAGCGTGACACCGCCACTGCCTGAAGCATTTAAATAATGACGCCAACGTTGGTTGCAAAGCAGGCGAGGCTTCCGAAACACGGCGAGTGACCATATCCACGTTTTAAGGTATTCAGTGGCATACATAAATACATTGTTTTATGGCTCAAAACTCCTGCCTCCCCTGCATGTAACCCGCACTTGCGATCACGAGCACCGGGAGAATGAATGATAAAAAGCTTCACCATACGGTCCTGTACGCTACCTTTTTTCAGTACTAGAAACCTACGCCGTGAAGCTAGCTTTAGCTATAAAATGAGCATTGAAATTACGGTACATCCTTGCTCATCCGTATGAGAACAGAAAAAAAGACAAAAACACGAGCTAGTGCATGACACGAGCGCTTTTTTTTTGGCGCTAATCATGATTTCTATGTTCCAACAAGCCCATTTCGCTACTCTACTTCGGCATATGCTTTAACTCTTTAATGCACAGAACTCCACTTTAGGCGGGAAACAAAGTTTCAGTGAAAAAATGGCGAAACCTTTTGCAGAAAATGATTTTCTCGCAAAGAAAAAACAAGAAAGTGACAGTTTTAGAGCAAAATATATGATGCCATCACCTGAGGTGACCAACACGCAGCAAGGGTGTACTTGTTACTTTCCATGAAAGTTAAGCTTGTCATTTCTATAGTCCTTATCGTCAGCTACTCATACAACATGCGTTCCTGCACTATAAACAAGGTAGGAAGAACACCTATCTATATTTCTACAAAAATATCTCGGATCCACCATTTATAGCGTGCCATGAGGACGATGGCTGCCGGAAGAAAGCAAACGTAACGCGTCACATTGAAGCCCAAACGAAGTAGCGTCATCTTAGTCACACTACCAAAGGCTTTAGAATATACGCCTTTCAGAATCCTCCCACGTGGGGTTCACGTGTTTCAAGAAAACAATTGAAGAAAAGGGTCTTACCTGGGGCACCCAACGTGCTGGAAAGAGTTGAAGGTTTCAAATCGAATTTACCATACGACGAACTGATCGCTGCTTCTTTGGAAGGTTGATATATATAGGTTGCTCACCTGTATCCTTAGCTTGCTGCTTCGGCCTCATCGAGCACATGCAACATACTGCAAACTTCTAAACACTCGGCATAACATACTGAAATATAGAAAAAAACAGTAAAAATAGTCCTGCTAAGAAACCTTCAGTGGTGACAGACATCTAATAAAGTGTTTTGTTACAAAAATAAATAAGGCAGCTTTGCATTATCGGAGCCAAGCACGAAAGAGGTACGGATTTCAGTAGCGTTATTTATTTCTTTTCTGTTTCCTTTCACTTCGCTTGTCGGATCTTCAGCTTGTTGTCTCTTTCTTTTATTTCTAACATTTTCTGTTTGGTTTCTTACTTGTTCCCCTTCTCGCTCTTTCTATTTCTCGCTTAGTTCGTCTATCTTTCCTCATTTTTTACAACTGGTTCTGGCTACGTTACACCAGGCTATAACAACACCACCTAGATAAGTTCAGGCAGGCCTCTTCACTGCCTCCGTGACCTCATGCACCTGGCCCGTCGACGCGCGCGCGCGCGAGCCGCTGCGGCACGGACGCTTCCCGCGCGGCGGCCCCTACAGATGAGTAAAACATTAATTTCTGCATTGCCGCGATATAGGCATAGAATATAAAATTTCTGAACGAACGTTATTTCACATCAAGATGAAATAGTGCTGTTCCGCTCCATTTTGGCGGACGTAACTGCTTCAGATTGCACTTAAAAGAAACGTACACAAGTCCCGGGCACCTGGCAAAATATTTATTACACTGTAAGTACCATGTATCACAAGGAACATACGAACTTCCAGCTTTTAGCAGTCATATTGACATCTATGACTACATTGTGCAACACAAAAACCGAAACTGACAAGATTAATCAAAAAAAAGAAGGCGCTAGATTATTCGTTATAATGTTTCACAATTTATCACAGTGAAAAACTTTTAGCATCTGGTACAGTCATATTCACAGCCATAATCACATTATGGGGCAAACAGAAAAACACAACTGCTCTTAGAACGAAAGAAACTAGCTACTGGAGTATTTATTACAATGTATAAAGTGTATCACAAGGAACAAACATTTAGCATTTGGAACAGTCATATTCAAAGCCATATTCACATTGTGGGACAAAAAGAAAATACGAACCGGCCAGCTTAAAAAAAACTAGCCATTAGTAAAGCTTGCTTCATATTTTAGCGAAGGGGCCACTAGCAAAGTTTACTGTAGCGTTAGCAACTTTCTTGGCTTTGTACAGGCTTTTTCTATCATGACACTGTCATTCCTGCAAGCGACATAGTTTTTTAGAAGCGTGTTGACAGCTGGTTTTAGAATGTTCTTGAGTACGGTATCTGAATGGTGGCCACTTGCACATATGTCCAACTCCTCGCCGTCGCTTAGTAGGAACTGCATGATGCTCAAGAGGACCATCCTTTGGTTGGCTTCTGCATGAAACCGCTGCTCCTGTTCCTTACTGACAAGGTGCTCTAATACTATCTTAGTGCCAAGAACAACATTAACAACAAAAGGCTGCGGAAACTTCAAGCCGCTTCTGCTCATGCTGTCAATGAGTACGTGCTCACTTTGCTGCAGTTCTCGGTCAGTGATCATGAGCTGCGACTGACAATCCTCACATGGCTGACGTTTAATTGCAGCATGCGCACAATAGCCTGCAATGTATGCCAACGCAGGCACGTCAGTTTGTGATGCCTTCAGGTCACTTTGGGTGAGTTTGATGGCATACTTTGCTATTAGCATCTCGGCATCAAGCTCCTGTTCCTTAGGTGCCAATGACAGTGGCATGTCTTCCAGCTTTAAAGTGTCCTGCAAGCGAATCTTTGTCTCCGCTTCGAATACTTCTGTGATTGACACATTGTAGTGAGATCCACACGTTTGGCGGTACTTCCCGAACCTGGCCTCAAGGCAATCTGTTTGAAACTTCCCCAAAAGGACGTAACTAAAGCCCAGCTCATCAAGGCAATACCGTGACAGCTCAATCAATGAATACGTGCTTAGCCGGAGAGCAAAGTGGGTCTCCTTTGTCAAACCTCCAGCCGTGGTTCCCCTCCGGCTCCTCCTGTCAAGCCAGGTAATGAACTGATCAAGGTACTGAACTTGCAAACAAGACATATCCTTCACAGGCTGCTGATAAACATCACGTAGTCTGTGCCCCTTTTCTGGAGTCTTAACATTTACAATGCTCCACCACCTGACAATCAAATCAATAAAGGTGGCCGTTTCCTGCAGTGCAGCCAAATGCAATTTCTGCGCTTCAAGTGACAAAGCTGATGACACAAAGCTGTTAAAAACTTTCAACACCAATTTCACATTTTGACGCTCTAGGTGGCTTGGATAAAGTGCTTTATAGCTCAGACCATAGGCAACCTTTGCAAGCTTGCTTTGTTCACTCTGGTACAGCTTCCTCAAAAAAGTAAACGAAGCTTTTTGGTCCTCACCACTTCCACAGCTTTCAAAAGGAGGATACAAAAACGACTTGTCATCATCTTTCTGATTGAGCCAATTGTTGCGTATACACTTGAGCAAGTGAACCGTGTCCACAACATGAAACAATGGCTGCTGCGGGTTGGCAGGATGAGGAAAAACAATCCCTGGCTCATTTTGCTCGCTAAACAGAGACATCATTTTCCTGTTTATGGCATTGTTGTCTGTTACGACCGCAACAACATGCAGACCAGCACTTTCAAGCCTCATGATTAGTGTCTTTAGAACATCATGCAGCTCCGTTGCTGTGATACGAGTTACCGAAAGGATATGAGCAACATCTTTATAAGATGAAAGCAAAGACTGTACCATGAACACGTGCGCTGTCTTTGCTGGTTCCGCACAATGCGCAGCAAACCCTGTTAGGCAGCCACCTTTATATTCAAAAAACTGTTGCAGGTGTATTTCATCAAGCATGACAGTCACATTTTTTTCATGAGGCTTCAGAATGGTTGCTCTGCGCTTAATGTACCTCAGAAAACCTTCTTCGCACTGCTCTTTCGATGGGCTCACATCATGTGCAGCACAAACTCGCTTGATGGTAGTGTCATGCGGCAAGACAAGCTTGTTGCTGTGGCGAAAAAACTTGTAAGCATGTGGAGAAATTGTGTGCAATATACTGCTAAAAACTAAAAGCTCTGCAGAATACCGCACGCCATTACTCTTCTTTGTCAGCAGCTTGCACTGCTCCTTCAGGAAGATTAGTGCGGCAGCCCTCTCATCATCATGCAGCTCATCATCACAAATGTCATCCAGCAAGGATAAAACAAGCCTAAGCACTCCTCCCACCTTGTCCTCCTGTTGACGGGCCTTCTTTTCACAATATCGCTCCACGCTGTCTAGAAGGTTGTCCAGCACACGGACATCACGGACTTCGTCAGGAATGCACACATCATCCGACACCAACGGAGCGCACTTAAAATACACGGAAACGGACAGATCCTCTGTAACCACCACAGATACAAGCATCTCCGGAGCTTGCAACGCCGGTTCGATGTGGGCGACGATGAGGCACGTCTCGCAGGCTGTTGTACACCGAAACTTCTTATTTGGACGCTCGTTACCCCGAGAAATCAGTTCACCCAGATTACAAACTTTGTACTGTTTTTCTTCTTTTTCAAACGCTGCTTGGGACTCGTGTATGGCATTCTGGAGTAGCTCATTTTCAGTCCGCTTCCTTTTCAGTTCAGGCTCTTCTCGCGACGTGCGCAAATCCGAGATATACGAAGGGCAGTCTCAAAAAATGGCTGGGAAGGCGTCTGGAGTCAGCCGTGTCAACTTCATAGGAGCTTCAATGGTTCGTCCATCGCAGTCCGTATACGTTGACGTTGTGCGCAGGTGTTCCGACTTGAAGTGACGCTCGCAAACCTGCGCGTGACCGGAACAAAAAAAAACACCAATTAGAATCTCCTGGGATAATTACGAGAAATCTCGTTAATTCTGAAGGGGTACGCTCGATGCAGCTTACCTTGGGGTCCTTCAACAGCCTCACGTCGACGTCGCTCCGTCGCACAGCCCGCTGCCATTCCGCTCTTCGCTTAGCGTCTCTCGGAAAAGAAAACAAGCGGACTTTCGGACCATTGTCATAGTTCCCTCGACAGTTGGGTACACAACACCGCCCCATGTCTCAGGATACATTCGTCAACAACATAAATTTGGCGGAAGCGGTAACTGCAACACGGAACAGCGCGCACGGCGTGGCCGCGTGGTCTCGTTCAACGACAGAGTGAAATGGATGGATGGATGGATGGATGTGGTTGTACCCTTTAGATCGGGCGGCGGCTAACGCCACCTAGCCGTTATACTTAGTGAACTAACCATTACATTTATCTTTTTTTTTCCTTTAAATAATGAAGTTGAGGATTCGTACTTCGCAGTGAAGGGTTTAATTTTCACTCGTGCCTTGACTTTAGCCACCAATCAGATAACCTCCTTCTAGTTAAGTCTACCCGCTTAAAGTCTATTTTGCCCTCACTGTCCCTAAATCCCAATGCTTTGAAAAACTCTGCGCCATCATCCTGAACTATAGGGTGAAGCCCTTTACAGAACATTATCAAGTGTTCGGCAGTTTCTTCTTCCTCTCCACACGCACTGCATACTGTGTCGACCCCTTCGTATTTGGCCCGATATGTCTTGGTTCGCAGTACTCCCGTCCTGGCCTCAAACAGTAGAGAACTACCCCGAGTATTATCATAGATCCTTTCCTTGGCAATTTCCTGCTTAAAAGTTCGTTAGATCTCTAGTGCGGACTTCTTAATTATGCCCATTCTCCACATGTCAGTCTCCGTTTCCTTCACTTTTTTCTTAACCGATAGTTCCTTTTGGTTTGGCCACCTGCTGTTTTCCAAGTATTTACCAGTCAACTTCCTGGTTCGCTTCCTCCATTTTGTATCGACATTCTTCATGTACAAGTAGCTGAAAACCTTTCTAGCCCAACGCTCTTCCCCCATTTCTCTCAATCACTTCTCAAATTTTATCTTGCTGCTAGCTTCCCTGCCCTCAAATGGTGTCCATCCCATATCCCCTTGTACTCCCTAATTTGGTGTATTCCCGTGAGCTCCTAAAGCAAGCCTACCTATTCCACGTTGCTTAATTTCTAATCTTTCTTGAACTTCTGATCTCATGCACAAGACCGCATTGCCGAACGTCCGCCCAGGAACCATGACCCCTTTCCATATTCCTCTCACAACATCATACCTATTGTAATTCCACAGTGCCCTATTTTTCATGACTGCTGCATTCCTGTTACCTTTAGTCGTCACGTATATTTCGTGTTCCCTCAGATACTCGGTCATATTGCTTATCCATACGCCCAAATATTTGTATTTATCTGTTATCTCTAGCTAGCGTGACCTCCTGTATTCTAAGCTCACTACCTTCGTTGTCATTGAAAATCATGACTGCTGATTTTTCTCTACTGAATCTAAAATCTAACCTATCTCCCTCATTACCGCAGATGTCCATCAATCTCTGCAAATCTTCCTTGTTATTGGCCATTAGCACTATATCATCTGCGTACATTAATGCTGGTAGTGCCTGATCAATAAGTTTTCCTTGTTTGACTAAAGAGAGGTTGAAGCCCAGTCCACTTCCCTCTAATTTTGCCTCTAATCCTTGTAGGTACATCATAAATAATAAAGGTGACAGGGGGCACCCCTGCCTAAGCCCCCGTTTTACCTCTGCAGGCTTGGATACCTGTTTTTCCCACTTTATAACTACCTTGTTACCTTTATAGTCACCCTTTAAAAGATTAGTGACTACAGGTTCCACGCCTAGTGTGTCCAGTATTCCCCACAATTCCTCTTGAACCACGCTATCGTACGCTCCCTTGATATCCAAAAATGCTAGCCACAGGGGCCTGTGTTCTTTTTCTGCTATTTCGATGCACTGCGTCAGTGAGAACAGATTGTCTTCCAACCTCCTGTGTTTCCGAAACCCATTCTGCAGTTCCCCCAGCACCCCCCCATCCTCTATCCACGCCTGCAGTCTTTCCTTTATAATCTGCATCGCCAGCCTGTAGACCACTGATGTCACTCTTATAGGACGGTAGTTGTTTATGTCAGCTTTGTCCCCCTTTCCTTTAGAGATCATGCTCATCCTGCTAAGTTTCCATCCCTCGGGAACTTCACCATCGATTATTATTGTACTCACTGCCTCTCTCAGAGGCTGCTTAGACTTCGGACCTAATGTTTTTATCAGCCTAATTGGAATGCCATCTGGGCCTGTTGATGTACTACTAGGAACCCTTTTCTCAGCCCTTTCCCACTCTTGTTGTGAAAATGGAGCCATTGCACCACTTGATTCGTCTTTGTCTATTGTGGTGCATAAAGTACTTCTTTGTTTAAATTTTTCTGTCACCCTTGTTCTTATATATTCAATAGCTTCGTCCCCTTTTAGCCTAGCACCTTGGGCTGTAGTTATAAAGTTCTGCTCTAGGCTCGTCTCATTTCTTAGGGAGTTTAGATGGTTCCAAAACTTCGCAACTGCCTTTCTATCTTTTTTATGTACTTCTGCCAGCCACTGAGCTCCCTTCCTTCTAATCTTTTCATTGATCAGAAGGGATGCGTCCCTTCTACAGCTTAGAAAGGTTGCCCATTTTCTTTCCACATCATCTGTCGGTTCACCCCGCTGCTTAGCATGTCTGTGTTCCCTAGAGGCTTCCTGACGTTTCGCTATGGCTCTCTAAACTTCCTCATCCCACCAACTTTTGGGTTTGTGTCTTCTTTTCCGGGGTGACTTGTCACGCGTCTTAGCAAGCACTATCTCAAAGAGTCTAATTAGATTCGTGTATGTCCACACTGTCTTATTATCCTCCGTGATTACTTTCTCAATTTATTCAGTGGCTATTTCAATTTGCCTTTCTGGATAAAAATTTTCCTGTAGTTGCTCATCTTGTCTCCTTCCCACTTTCACTGCTCTTCCAAAACTTAACTTGATACGTTTGTGATCGCTACCCAGACTTCTGGAGCCACCTTCATCTATGTGCATTTCCCTGAGCTTATCATACATCCTATGTGACATCAGTGCATAATCTATCGTCGACTGAAGCCTTCCTACCTCCCATGTTATTTGCCCTTCACACTTCTCGGTACTGTTGCAAATGATCAAATCAAGCCTTTCACACATATCCATGATCATTTTGCCTGTCGGGTTGGTATACCCATCTATATAATTGTCACGGCTGCCGCCACCTGTCGGAGACTCGGACAACTTACGGCTCTGCCGCAAAGCTACGGGCTACCACGGTGCTCGCTCTCTCGAGAGAGGTCGCCCTCCTCCTTGCCTGTCAACATGCCCGGACACGCGGAAACGCTGCTGGTACGGCGTGAGCTAGGTGGTGTTGGCGTGAGAGGCTCGGCCAAAGTTGAATGACGTCACACGATGGCGCGCCGGAGTGAAGAGGCCTGAACTCATTTAGGTGGTGTTGGCTATAACCACACGCGACAGCACCCGTCAGCCGGGGCTCCTAAAGTGTACCCTATTTCCCAATTCTCTCAAAGTGCTCGCGAAAGTACAGAAACCACGGAATGAATGATGTACGAAGCTGCAGGGGTTTCATCGGTACCCGTGAATCTTTCGAGAATTTCGTCCAGTCGAACATCATATAAAGACGGCGAGACAATGCAGTAGAGCTCTCCAATCCACCACCTTGTCATCGTCGTTCATAGTGGAAGCGCACAGAGGAAGTGCGCAAAGAGCGAATGCATTTTAGCGCAAGAGCGAACAAAGTCTCCTATAAGACGAGAGAACGCAGTAAGCACCGCAGTGCCATCTCGTATTCAATTCATTACATTTTCCACACGAGGGCCATCTAGTGATCTTTCATCACTCTATGCGCCCTCATGCCTGGCGCTGCAAAGCCATCTAGTGAACACTCCGAAAACTAGAGGTGGCTTCGAGAATAAGCGACTTCCCTTGACCTCAGAGACCTTAGCCCTTAAAGCATGACGAAGAAGACTTTAAAACGAAGATTTCAGAGCGGAAAAGTCTTTCATTGTACAGTCAACGACATTTACTCAATAACCTCAATTCTAAATACCCTCATTTATGTATGTAAGCTACAGGAAAATTTTCTTTTTTATCAATAATTTCCTGCTAGTTATTTATTTATTCATTTACTCAATTATTTATTTAAGCATTCTTCACAAAAATGCCCACGAAGTGGGCAAAAAAGAGAGAGCGTCTCCTGTGTTGGCCCACTCTTCGTGAGGCACCTGGGGCAAGTACAGCAAAGGAGTACATTGAAATTTCAAGAATATACATACAAATTATAAAAACAAACGACGAACATTACAACAAGAACAAAAAGATCGGTTAAATATTCAAAGAAAGCTGTTCCTTACCGATAAATACAAAGTTGTTGTCAGCAATATCAACATGTATTAAAATACATACAATTGGTGTCCATATAGAAAACAATGATAAAAAACAATGATTACAAAAATATATTTGATACATTACCAATCTTCAGCCCACGCACCCATAAGTGGGTTCGAATTATTACATTCGTAATTTGCTTCTTAAATTTTGTAATGTTTTTTGTCTCCCTAGCATACCATTACTTCAGGAATCTTGTTGCACAGCAAAACGATTTAGTTTTCAATTGACTGTATGCCATAATTAGTCCGACACATCGGCCCCACCAATGCAACAGTACGTAGATTGTATACAATTGTATGCTTAGGTATATATAAGAAAAACTCTGAAAGTTGTTTTTAACTTTTTTATAGACTAACATGGCTAGTTGTACCTTGTACCACTCTGAGAATGGCATAAATTTGTGCACACGAAAAAGAGATGTATTTTGGGGGACAGAGGTGGTTAGCAGACATAGTGCACGTTTTTTGTAAAAGAGTAATAATTTCACTGTTTGTTTTGTTACACGTACCCCAAACCAGAATACAATACATGATTTGCGAGAGAATAAAAAAAAGTACAACTGCCGTTTCAGTCTCCCTGGAGGCAGATGCTGCATTCGTCGAATTAAACCAATAGACCTTGATATCTTTAATCAAAGGTTATCCACACGCTCGGACCAACTAAAGTAGGCAGGAAATAATTCGTTTATCTTTTTTTCTAATATTTAACAATAAAAAAATCAATATATTTGCTGTACTCAACGAGAAACATTTCGCAAAGATTACACACACACACACACACACACACACACACACACACACACACACACACACACGCACGCACGCACGCACGCACGCACACACACACACACACACAAACACACACACACACATATATATATATATATTGTGTGTGTATGTATGTATGTAGATATATACTTTTCTAAACTACCCGATTGATGTCCGATCCCCAAAGTGGGTGTGAGCCGAAAATTCTCATTGGTGTATAGTATAGCCAGCTTGAAACTAAGTACAACTTAGCTTAAAACTTATGTGTGCTTTTTTTTTACTGTAGCTGTCTCACACTTCGATGAAAATTCCGTTTTTATACGCCAAGTGGGGAAGACAGCCGTATGTTACCTTAACGCAATTACCGCTTCGGCGGCCCTACTAAGCTGCAAGCGCTTAGTCTTAATATGCCCTGAAGGATCACATCAGGGATGGTGGTTGGTTAGTTTTGTTTTGTTTTCTTTCACTTGAGGATTATTGCCTAACGCTAGGTTTGCACAAATTATTTCTGGCGTTTTGCCGATACGTGGTCAGATATTGCTGTCTGAAACATAATTGAAAAACCAACACTAAAACTCTTCACCAACGAGAGCACCTAATTAAGCTGGCACTTTGTCTGCTTAAAGTGTTAATTTTTCCTCTGCTTTTTATATTTAATGTTTTATGGCAAGCATGCCGTTTTCCAACATGGCAAGACGGGGCTGGATTTGCTTTGCTTCCTGAAGTAGCCCGTGGACGCTCAACGTCAACGTGCTGTCTGTGCTTGCAATGGCACCAGCCGGAAATCCCTTGGGGCCACAAAGAGGCAGCTACACAGATTCACCGGGATTCGCCACGATGTTTTTAGGCTTTCCATTTCGGGCAACATTTTCTGCTCTACAAGAGGCGCTAAACTAAGTGACCAGAAAGACTCTCCGCAGTTTACTCGCTGTTTCGTAAAGCGGCAGCTTATAGAACAAAATAACGCTGGGGCTTAACACAGTCTAAACGCAGTGGGCTGCAAAACCAGTTAAATCTAGTCACGCGGGCACACTTGGCAGTTAGGGCTCTCGCGGCCCTGCAGACTGTGGACGCGGTGAAAGGACTATCTTCTGTGCCAGGTGCTGTTACCTAATATAACAGGGTTTATCTTGGTTTCTCCTGGTGACCTGAGTATAAACGATATGGTATAACGCTGCTCTGTTGACTTCTCTCAAATGATCATTTGATGCCAATGAGGCTGATCAACCTGTCATTTGCATGCCCACCGAACCCACGAGTAGTGGAAGATGCGCGTGTAATAAGCATAATAGTTGCCAAAGATGCAACAAAACTACGTGTCAAGACAGTTAGCATGGTTTCCAATGCACTTCAAAGTTAAATATAATGTGTCTTCATTATTGATATACGTCAGGCGCCCGATTCGACTCATCGAGTACTTGAGCGGCTAACATCGTAAACGCGTCGCATTAGCAGCAGCAAGCTCTCTGCCCGCTTCGCTCATA
Organism: Rhipicephalus microplus; assembly: GCF_043290135.1. NCBI lineage: Eukaryota > Metazoa > Arthropoda > Arachnida > Ixodida > Ixodidae > Rhipicephalus > Rhipicephalus microplus. Next base: position 37,236,070 of record NC_134707.1, on the reverse strand, counting down.
AGCTGTTCTGACGTCTTTGCATTTTTACATGTGCGAAAGTAACAAACAAACCTTAAAAAAAAAGCTCCTCGTGATGCTAATCTCTCAACCAAGCACCTTCTTTAGCAGCCTGAGTACGAGACCAGAGTGGTACATTAATCATAGCGTGTGCGCTCATATAACTACTTTCCCGGAAACTGTTACTTTCATTCCAGTGACTAGCAGCTAGCATGCCTCGCCGAGCAGAAGAGACGAGAGTAGCAGCAAGATCATGAGAATAAAACGTCATGTGAAAGAGGGAAAGAAGCGGCGTTGCTTGAAGAACACTTTGACCTGGGGAAGTGTTAACGCTACCTCGAGTTTTCTACTCATTTCCCACTAGTCGTATATTAAACGAGCTTAAACGCGTAAAACAGAGTGATGAGTATCAACCATCGTTGCCTGCTTCGTGTCGTGAGTCGCGCTTCCTTAGCTTGACTAAAACAAGGACAGGGTAGACTGTTTCACAGCAACTGAAATTGCAGGGCACCCTGGTATTACGAAAGAAGTGAAGAGAGAGAACACCTGTAAATTGCAAATTTTCCTACGTTTTTAACAGATCAAACTATTTAGTCACTTTGGTTCGAAAAAGAATAGCCAGCGCATGCATTATATTTGTAGGACAATCATGTAAACTGCAGAGATCGCAAAAGATGGCAAAAGCAAAAAAGTGAGCACTTTTTGATCATTTTACCCAATTTCCTAAATCTTGAGGTGATAAGTTGAATGTGAAAAATGGCAGGAAAGAGATGACGAAAATTTGCAATGAAAAAAAAAACGCAGAAAAGATATATATGCTGGAGCCAACGTTTAGACAACAGTATTATATTTGTCTTCAAGGTAAATACAAGGGTGGAGTTCGAGCCTTTAAGTTCAAGTCTTGATGATTGAACTTGATTATCTAATACTTGCAATTGATGATGTATCGAATAACGCCCTATTGCTAGTTCTTTTCTGTACTTTTTGTTTTTTTTCTGCCATTTTTTTCGGCCACTTGGTTGTGATAAACTTAAATACTTAGCCCGTCCTTTCCAATGTGCGCTCAAATTTACGTGTGATGTATTCTTCTAGTCAGCGAAAAAAAAAAACGTTGCCTCTGTAGAGCTTTTACGGCAATTACGATTTCAGAATGTAAGAAAACATAATGTAAGTTGTTATCAATACGTTGTTCCCAAGGTGAGCTGAAACATACGACGAATACGAAATTCATCGGTTGAAAACGTGTCCGCGGCTGGCAATATTACCGTCGCACAGCATCCAATTACATTTTTTGGAACACAACAGAGAACTTTACTTTAAAGTTAGCCAGCTTTCAATGGCAAAGCATATTTTTTCCTCCATTCTTATTCATCGCTAACAAATTCTCTCGCGCTGAGAGCATTATCTAATCTTGTAGCATTGCCCGTTTGACGAAATGGCCTCCCAACGCCAAAGTGTTCTTTGTCCTCAATTTCGATCCATTACCAACAAATTATCTCGCGCTGAGAGCGGTATACGATCTCGTCACATCCTCCCGTGTGACAAAGTCACCTCCTGCTCTTCGTCTTCTTCAGCCGCAATTACTCTTGCTAACAATCTTCGCGGGCATAATAACTAGTAGTTTTAGACAATCATGCCATACTCCTAATTACGCACCTATGATCGCTACCTCATTATGTCACTCGCAGTCAGCGTTAAGAGACTCTGGATTCACTGACTAAACTACACCAGGCGCTGATTCAGAGTGATTAGTTGACGCCAGCCCCACTTATCACAATTATGCGCGCTAAGTTAAGTCACACGGGGACACTTTCCTGCACTAGCTGAGGATAATATCTGCGGCACGGCAGGACCAGCGCGAAAGTCTGAGCGTATCCCAAAATTTCGTATACTTATTAAGTGGCAATTTAGCCGACTTCGTAAAGAGGGAGACATGTACTGGCTTCATCTTCCGCACAGCATACCTAAACCTTAGACATTCTGGAGGGAGGGAGCTGGTACAGTAGGTGCACTTAATAAGCTTTGTGGACCGTGGTCTTTTGGTCTTACGCGGTGAGCCACTGTTCTCGGATATCCATTCTGGTGGAACTTCCTTATCCGTGTGGTAGTGTAGAAGTCATTCTCATAATTTTTTTATTGCGCTTCTTTCCTTCGTCGTGCCAATCTGTGAACGAGGAATATCACTGGGAAGATTCCCGGGTGTGTTTTTGTGAGCTTGAATTTTTTTAACCTATATATCGATATTCCGTATATTGGTGCTTATTTGCGTGTCAACTGGGCTTTCTTGCGTTTAATGGAAGCCTACTTTATTATGATGGAGCGTGCGAAATTCTTATTTAATATTGAGTGTTCACTGCCAATAGATCAGCTGCAAGTCAATAATTAGATTACTATCAAAATATAACTTGTTTTACTTTAATTTTTTACGAACAATTATTTTTCACCTTTGTTCACCTAATTGGGTTGAGTGCCTGAAGTTATCTGCTTGTCATTTTAATGATTCAGCAGTCTTATCATCTCTCCTCCTTCTGCTCACCAATTAAACTACTGCCAAGGGCTTCGCCGTATGAGAATTAACAGCCTGTTTATTTTGGGCCAAAAAACTGCCTTTTTCAACTCTCATTTAAAATATTTGAATTAGAGGTAGTAGTCGTAATATTAGCCTTTCAATCTATAAAATCAATTGAATAGTTCATTTAGGATTATTCATTTCTATTTTATTCTGCCCTCCTTTCTCTCTTCCAGATGCTATTAAACCAACCTAATTTTCTTTCTAAGAAGTGTTGGCATAGAAGCCTCTCAACATCTAAAGAGCTGCCGTTGATCCGGTTTTGACATTTCAGGTATAGTGCTACAGACAGATATCGGTGCAATAAATCTGCGCACAACCTATACTCTGTCTCGCAAGTTGTTGGCAGTGCTGGGGAACGCACGGGCGCCCTCAGTCAGGCATGACAGGGTGCACTTCATATTTGTGTTCCTACGCGAATGTCGCGTTTTTGAATGTGAAAAGTGGCCCCATTTTTACCGAAATATATGTGCTATACTACTTAACTGTCCAGTTTGAATAGAGATGGCCCCTGTAACTTTTTCAGCCTGTTTTAATAAGTTTTGCAAGTGCCAACATTCGTTCCAAACAAACAAGCCCAGCTTTGTCAAGCGTTAGTTAATGTCACTTGTTCGTATCCAGTTAATATTAAGTCAGAGCTTTCGTTAAAATACGCCACGCATGCAAAATTTTTACACAAGAAATCAATCATTTTAACTGAATTACTAAATCAATCGGAAACAACTTTCTCCAAAACAATAGAGCATTGTTTTTGTTTTCATATTTGCTACTCTTAATGCAATAGTACCGAATGATCCCGTCTTCTACGCACCCGTAAAGATTGCCCTAAGACCGTTAGAAGAGTTCACATCTCTTCGTCCTCATCACAACTAGAAGCTTGCGTCGCAGCTCCACAGAACGCGGTGGTGACATCGTGCAATAAGCGTCGCTTCTATAAAAAATACGTTCTGAGAGCGTTCCTTGTACTTGAAGACAAGTTGCTTCAGCATCCTTTGCATCGTCTTTGTGAACATGGTCGGTAGCGTCTCGTCTTCGAAATGCTTTGCCACCTTGGCGATAGTTGGAATTTCACCTGTTCAAAAATTATGGACCATCTCTCCGTAGGGAACCCTGATGGGATGCAAAACAGCAGCGGTACGCACAACGTTGACCCGGTGGAAACGGGCGTCGACGCCGGTGCTGGAAGAACAGTTTCGAGCTAAACTCGGTGTAGCGCTTACTCGAGTAAACGCTTGTTTGGAACTCAGAGACACGGGAGGCCGATTTGGTTTCCTGTAAGCTTCATCGCAGATATATAAGCCGAAAGAGTGTTTTCCTTCGCCCGGCGGTCGAGCATTTCGGGCCGTGGAGAGTGTGAAGCGAGAGAGCAGTGCGTTTCGAGGAGGCGGAGAAGCTGGCAGCTGCAGGCGCAGCGGCCAGCGTGCTGTGGGTGAAAGAGACGGTGACATCAGCACGCACGTGCGAGGGAATCCTGCGAGGGGAGCATGACGGCAACGCGGCGTCAATCTCCCCGTCATGCTGCGGCGTGACCTACTTGGCACCGCTCCAATAGCTGCGGTGAAGAGAACGCGTTGTGGTGCGTTCGTATGGACGCACTTACGTACAGCGCTAAACTCGTGAGTCAAAGAGCTGTTTCACATATAAAAGTATGTACACAACGCATCGAAAAGCGCTCAGGTCAAGATCATCCTGCTTCTACGCTCCATCATGGCTTTTCTCTTAGGAACGTCTGTACGGTGGCAGGACTCTGCCCACTCACTCCGCTGGTGGTTTTCCCCGATAGAGTGTTTGCTCGCTCACCTGCGTAAGTTATGTGGTACTAATAGTATGTGAATGCACGTGTGAGTGAGTGAGTGAGTGAGTGAGAACAGCTTTATTATGGTCCAGTGCAGACGCTGAGGTTGGCACGCGTCACCCGGCTACTTAGACGTGGGGAAAAGACAGCTTCTTCTTCTTCTTGGAAATGAAATGCAAGTAACTTTCATGCTTTAGAAACACATGTGCCCTGTATACCTGCGTCACAATACAACATGAATTATTGCCGTAATAATATGTGGTACAAGCGTACATTGCCATCGGGCTTCAGAACATGGGAATATCATGATGACTTCACAGTCGAAATGCAATCGCCCACTACAACAGGCACACACGTTAAGGCAACGTAGTGGGTGCATAGGAAGTTCTACTAGATTTAGTACACTAAGTGTTTGAAGCAGGCCCTAGAAACAGAATATCGCTATTGTGTTCAACTCTTAAGGGCCAAGCTTAAGAGTTGCCCAATTTGTTTATTGTACGATTGCAGTCATTTGTCTCTTTCGGTTGAAAGATTCCGAATCGGGATCTCGGGCTGCCCGTCATGAATTTTTTTTTCTCTTGGTGGTAGTATGAGAACGGCGAAGTGAAATGTCGATATTCACAAAATGTGCGCACATACTCTTCAAGGTTAACGCAGTGTATTCTCAAGCATACCTTACGTTTAATTTCCAGGCTCAACAGATTCAATCTGCAGACATCAGTCTTACGTACTTTTTAGTGACATAATGTTTTATCATAAGAACCTCCCTTAATAAACAGTTTTCATACTAACGAAGTGCAAGATGTTTTTTTCCAGAAAAGAAACTTGACGCATATAAACTTAATAAGCCTGAACTATTTGGGGAGGTCTTGACCAAAGTTTTCTTTCTATTTCTAATATTCAAATGATTGTCAATAATGCCTGATTCAGTTTTGCTTAAGAAGCGTGGCCATATCATGTTTGGAAGCCTTGTATGGTAGGTATCTTGGTGTGAAAACAGCGTTCTACTTTATGAATAAATATGTTTGATGAGATGTTATTTATTTGTTGTTGGTAACTTTTCATTTATTTTTTATTGATTCATCTAGTTACAAATTTCTTTATACTATCAACCCCTACAGAACACCATTGGAAAAATGCAAAAGAAATACATCGCAATAATTCAAAAACAACAAAATTGTGTTTTGTTATTGAAACAGCCCAAAGAACAAAATGACTCGCACATTAACCAGACAACCAACTCAAATGCGCCACATCAGATACATGGCTATGAAGCTGTATTAGTTACAAATCAGAATTTAAATTGTCTTTCAACATCGGAGCTATGTGTGGCTTAGGCTACTTCTATGACACAATAGTTTCCATCGTGAATTTGTCAGTCATCCCAACAGTACACATTGACATATATGACCATTGACGTACGTAATCAATGCCAGTACTGCAATATATATTTTTCGTGTGAAAGAAAAGTTCGGAAAATATAATCGTTCACACACACGTAAGGTCCACAATTACAGAATTATTCACTCAGATGATTCTTATAACAACCACGCTGCACTTTCCTACGCATGGAAAACAACTGTTGTGATCGCAGTAGCGCTGCATATCTGCGTAAACTTTGAATACCTTTGAACTCGCCAAAAATAGGCACTCGACTGCATAACACGAAAAATCTCAATGTTTCTGTATTCAGCTATTTTCATTGCATTTTTGCTGTTGAGATCAGGTTCAAGCATTACGTTTTCTTTATAGACGTGGATAACTATCGTGAAGGCGCACCTTCTGCAAGCTTCGAGATTTCTAGGAACGCACATAAATGGTATAAACATCAAGTGTATCAACTTTGCACACTTTGATAGGAGTGCAGTGATTCATGGCTTTCCTCATATAGTAAAATGTATGACCCCAAGTCTTCCGTGAAAAGTGATTGCGGCTTGCTCTAAAGATTGCTTTATGCTTACTCCCCACAAATTGAATTCTAACGGTAGCTTTTTTATACTTACGTTCACCCACTGAAAAAAAAAAAGTCCAATCTCACAGTGCCAGTCGGGGTGTTTTTGAGTAGATTGAGAAGTTATCAACGTGTCCTGAGGCACCTCTGGCTTCTATTTCGGTTGTTTCTTTTTCTTTTGTTCTGGCTTCCGGCAAAACTTCAAGCGAATCACCGTCTGATCCCAAGAGGTTTCCGGACGTGAACTAAGAAGAAATGATTGCAGGTGCGGCTTCATTCGTGATCGATTCAACTTTCCATAACCCGAATGAGTGCGTTATATTCGGAAGTAAAACGAAGACGCATGATCAAATTGCTTTCTATTTAGTCTTTTTTCTTTCGTGGTAGCTCCTGAATTTAGTTTTTGGGGTATCTTTCAGAATTCATTTGCTTTTCTTTAAAACTCTGGAAGCCCGAATATTCATGTCCCTAGTATGGTGATGCTGAGCAATGCTCATGAAGTGATAAAGTAAAAATGTTTCGTTTGAACGAGGTACTTCTCTTTATTACAGTGTAGTCTTCCAAAGCTTCTCGATATGTCAAGCTAGAGTTCAATTTTTTTGTTTGTTTGGATCTTGTCACATGACTACCATTGAATCGCGTCAGTGCCTGGATTTTTGTTCTGAAAATGAGAACTCTTTTTGATTAACGAGCATCATGTAGTTATCAGCGTTATGAAGGCTAACGAAGAAACCACACGGAAACGTGTTCGCTTTCGGTCAGTCTAGCGGAATGTGGTCTTATGGGCTTCGCCACATTACACTACGTATGCCTTTGCGAAAGTTTGCATGAACTCAGCCTTGGAGCAACAAAGTGCATAGCTATTTCGCTATTTGTTTGTCCCCCTTATTGTACCATGGTTATGTCGGCGAAGGACTGCACTTCAATTAAAATTGAAGGAAACACGATTGACAACATATGTTTGTACACCTCCGCGAAAGGGTATATAGTAGGGAGACATGTCAGTTTGTGGTTTCCTGACTTCTCTTTTACCAACCAACTTGTGATCTCATATAGTGGGTATCTTCATTGCGGCCAGCCACTTACACCTTGTGACGCAAATGGCCGGTAATCCCGTAGTGTGCACTCACTACCCTTAACCCCGTGGGCAGCCTGCTGCTCCCAGGTTTTTTCCTACTAATCAGCCGCTTGCCACTACTTCCGGGAAGACAGCTTTGAATGAACAGGCGTGCCGCGAAAGCTCGCTATTACTGCTAATTAGAGTGCAGCATTGATTGAATATCTGTGTAGGAAAACAAAATGGCAAGTTGGGAGAGCTGTTACGTATTCATTCGCTCAAGAAATGCAAGACAGACCTGTAACATGAAAAACTGAGGATGGACATGGGGGCTTCGCTCAAAATGTCGTCGAAAGAATGTAGTTTTTTGTTTCAAGGTGCTGCATCAGATATCGACGCCATCTGGCAGTAATGTTGGGAAACAGGAGCTTTTGTAGAACGCAGAGCCACTGGTAGGTTGCGGCAGCATTGCATTTTCCTAGCCAATCGTAGGAAGCACCCGCTTTTTCGGGGATAGTGTCGTATTGTCGGCGCCGCGTGAGAAACAGTTAAAAGTAATTATTGATGTATTTTAAATAAAGAAAAAGTCACGTAATATTTACGTATTGATGTTGCACCTCAGTGTGCGTAATATTTGCTTTTTGTTCTACAATGTTCCTAAGTGTGAACGCAGCCACAAGATGAAGATGGCTCGGCGTCGACTAAGGGCTCAAATTTTGGTCGGGTGGCTGAATGAATCGTTTCAAGTGAAAAACAAACAAACAAATAGACAGAGGAAAAGACAGACAGACGAAAAGTTTTGCATCGTGCTATACCAAGAAAACGATCGTCTTTATTAAGAAAGCTTTTCGCGATGTGCCACATGAAGTTGAAACAATCAAAGTGGCTTGCTGTCTGACAAGTGAGAAGTGGGCTCTAACCCACACTGTTTTGGTGGGTGTTATGCTTTCTGCTACCTCCTTGCTGTTATGTTGTTATGCTTCCTGCTACCTCCTTCTCGTCAACAACTATTATCATTTCTGCGAACACATACATACATACATACATACATACATACATACATACATACATACATACATACATACATACATACATACATACATACATACATACATACATACATACATACATACATACATACATTCATACATACATACATTTTATTTTTATTTATTTCAACATACTGCAGTCTCGCAGGGCTATCGCAGGAGTTGGCAAATACATACATAGAAGAGCATAACAAGTGCGCTCTACATCAATGGTTAGTAATATACAATAAATATTCATCCAGTGATAAAGATCGAACGTAACCAGGCAAAGAATTCCACAATTCAATAGAATGAACAAAAAAACTATATTTCAACGTCATCGTAAGATGAGCAAAGGTAGACATGTTTAACTGATGGTAATTTCGGGTGGTCGTTGGTCTAGCCTGTGCTATATATTTGCTGAGTAAAGGAAACCGTGGGGAATTAATTAAGGTATAAAGAAACTTCAAACATTCAACGTGTCGACGGGAAGATAGACTGGTAAGCTGTGAGATACCAAGATGGGAACTTGGCGAAAAATACCTGCCAAAGCGACGATAAATGAACCGTACAGCTTTCTTCTGAAGAGATTCTATTCTGTTGATGTCCGAAATTTTGTGTGGGTTCCACACAACAGATGCATATTCCAATATTTTACGAACCAGTGTTTTATAAGTGAGTATACATACATACATAATTACATACATACATACATACATACATACATACATACATACATACATACATACATACATACATACATACATACATACATACATACGTGCATACATACATACATACATACATACATACATACATACATACATACATACATACATACATACATACATACATACATACATACATACATACATACATACATACATACATACATACATACATACATACATACATACATACATACATACATATATACATACGCACGTGTTCTGTAAAGACTGCTATGCTAAGTCGTAACGTTCCGTGGTCCACTCGAAATTTATTGTTGGTTGCGAAGTGTTACACCAGAGAGTTTTAAATCGTTATGTACAAGTTTCGTACCGATGTGTTCGAATTCGCCAAAGGCATCAATCATTAGGATTTTCGCTTCAGGTCAAAACTAGACTGTGCTGCGCCGGGGCCAGCTCCGTGATATGCAAATGGTCGAGCCGCAACCGAGCTTCAGCGGGCTATCTGTTGGCGGCTTCACTTTCACACCCGCCACGCTTGGCGAGCACGGCTACCGTTTGTGTTCTTGTTCGCACGCGGAAGCAGGCTATTTTTTGGTGCTGCATTGATAAATATGCAAAAAATGCCAATAATCCAGCTGCCTTGTGGGTTTAATGTGGATGACAAATGCGCTATAGTTTTACGGGTGTTTTCAAGCATGACCTTATGGGCGTGGTCTGGCGGCTAGTAAAATATGCGAAACCCGCATATTTGACTTCCCCGCCGCGATAAATCCAAAACCCCGCGTCGATCATCTGAACCCGTATCAAGTCAAGCCCGACCGAAGAAATACGTGTTCCGAATCCGATACGCATAGCTGCCTCAAACTTCTCGGCGCCAGCGTTGTTCGCTACATCTGCGCGAGGAGTGTAGTTTTTGTATTGATTGTTGCTTTTGTGGTGCAGGAGTTCCGTTTGTTGTTCTCGAACAAACAAGCAATGATGAATGCCTTGCTCATGATTCAGCGAGATATCCTTGTGATGCAAAGCTTCCTATTCTGTTTTTCTCTATGCTGTGCCTTTCAATCATGTTATCAGGAACACCAGAACCTGCTCCACTCGTTGCCATTATTATCAAATGCCCGAATATTACCAGTCAGATAACCAAAATAGGCCACCAAGTAAGATTTCATCTTAAGCGTTTTCAAAGGTAATGGAGCTCCGGTGAGACGAAGCGAAATGTACGAAAACAGATGCGTGGTTCTACCATTTGCCTCCCTTGAGATTTTATCTCTGTGACGCTAATGAAGCGCAAGCGCGCCTGATATTGCCTTTAATTACGTACAAGTCTGTTCGTTAGTTGAATCGATATTAGGTGACATATGTGCGCGCTGTCTGTTATCGCTAAGTTTTAAAGGGTAGGTACTCATCTAAAAAATACTTAGGCATGAAAAAAATTGTCACAGCACTGTCTGACAAGATATTCCAGACGTTTTGTCTAGTGAATGTGCCTTTATTGTACTACTTGGTTTGTAGAGAGTGCACGATGTGATTAAGTTGAGCGATGACAGGTAACAAAATGACATTTCACGGCTGACTGTATGACCACTGTCTTACCTTTTAGGGATGAAGCACCTTAAGAGTGTAAGCTTCCCTAATATGCGCTGTCCAGCAACAGCCCTTGCAAGGTGCCCACTATACGTTATAACGATGACGGTGAAGAATAGGCGTGTTAGCAGATGCAAAGTACACAATAATGATGACGCTACCATCACGGAACAGCACATGCAAGGTACCGACTATACGCCATGATGATGACGATGACGCTGGTGACGATAAAGTATAAGCATGTTCCAGACCACACTTTCTTTCTTGCAACGCCACGGTGGTCTAGTGGCTAAGGTACTCGGCTGCTGACCCGCAGGTCGCGGGTTCGAATCCCGGCTGCGGCGGCTGCGTTTCCGATGGAGGCGGAAATGTTGTAGGCCGGTGTGCTCAGATTTATGTGCACGTTAAAGAACCCCAGGTGGTCCAAATTTCCGGAGCCCTCCACTACGGCATCTCTCATAATCATATGGTGGTTTTGGGACGTTAAACCCCACATATCAATCAATCAAGACCACACTTTCTTTCTGCCATGGACGACAAGAATCGTAAAAAGCGCTTTTGCCCACAGAAAGCAAAACGGCAGTGCCGACGACGAGCTCCTACTCTGTAAGTGAGAGCGCGGCATGCGGTGCTTCAACGTCTACGCAAAAAGCGAGCTACCCCGGGTGTGACGACCGAAACGGAACAAGCGTAACAATCAAAAGGGAAATGTTGGAGGCAAAGCTCGCCCTCAACGACTGGGAAGACCAGAGATAACTAGTTGCAAGGACTAACATGCCAATCGAAGCCCGATGGCTCCTGGACAAAGGAGCCATCCGACTTTTGTGTTATACGGGGCATTGCTCGAAACATTCCTGTGACAATAAATGTTTATTTCTCTCTCTATTTCTATTGGAGTGAAAAATATCTCAAATGACATGCTAAAACAATGCTTGGGCTAAGACAGGTATGGTGAAGAACACATTGATCTGTTATTAAATTGTGTAGACTCAGATAAAAACTAAACCTTTCGTGCTATACCGAACATTTCATTCATCATGCGCAGTGATAGAATATACATCAGAACATCTATGCAGGAACGCATATATTTAGCGCAAATGGTTTTCTGCTTTTACTGCACGAAGAAACGATTATTGTATAATATGCAATCGTTCATATTTCATTATGGCAGTGACATTAGATCACAGTGTACACAACGTAATTATGATAACTTTCATACGCTGGTAGTTTTTGTGGTTTATGTTTATGCAATGCCGCAACACAATGAGACGAAACACTGATGATGAAGAAGACAGCAGAGGCACTTCTCTTCATGTCTTTTTCAAAATCAGAATTCATATCAGTGTCTACCATATTAATTTTTGAGAATAGTTTTAGATTCGTGCAACATTTAATCCGATGCACTGTACGAGCCAGCTGTAAATTTTGTCACCAAAGTACAATATTGACAAAATGAGGAAATTAGGACAAGGGTACGATTATAAACAGACCAGGCAGTATGGGATTATGGTATCAGTACTAGAAATGCCAGGGGGGAGTTACTAGTAGAATTCGTAGAACAAAATAATTTACGGGTTTTGAATACCACCTACCGAAAACGAGTGAACCATAAGTGGAGATGGAAGAGCCCTAATGGCGGGAGTGATTTACACTGAGTGCACATCCAGGCATTCTGGCAGATGTAGAAGTGCTTGAGAAGGTACGTTCCAGGACCATTGAATCGTAAGGCCTTTGATTCACCTAAACTTGAAGAGGAAACGACAGAAACTTATACGCAAGAAGCCAATCAACAAGCTAGCTTAAAGAGGGGAAAAGCGGGAACTCAGAGTCTCACTTCAAAACAGATGCTCGGCTCTTATTGAGAAAACGAGCCTTACCGTTAGCGCAATCAAAGATAATCTGAGGAGTATATTGCGAATTGTGCAGTGGAAGTTGGAGACACGGTAGTTAGACAGGACAGTAGCAAGCTGTCCATGAGACAAAAAACCGCATTAAAAAACGTCAAGGCATGAAAGCCTAAAACACAACAGACCAAATAGCACCCGCTGGCTTGTCAAGTTGATTAAAAAATGTGAGGTATCCGTTAAAGAAAGTATAATGCGGAGAGAATCGAACGTGTTATGAAGAACGGAGGAAGCTTTAAAGTGGCGAGGAGGAACCCTTGGGTAGGGAAAAGCCAGGTGTATGCAATAAGGGATAAGGAAGGCAAAGTGACTATCATTATGCATAGTAGAGTCAAAGCAGCGGAGGAGTTTATAGAGATCTGTAAAGTAGCAGAGAAAACCAGGATCATAATATAAGAATTAGCTGTAACCCAGAAGACAACCCGTTAGTAATTACAGAAGAAATCTGGAGAGCCTTGAAGGGAATGCTTAAAGGCGAAGGTGCTGGTGAGGAGCAGGTAACATCAGATATGATGAAAGATGGAGGACAGATTGTGTTAAAAAAATCTAGCCACCTTGTTTTAGAAAGTCTCCTGGCGGGAAGGGTACCAGAATCTCGGAAGAATGCTAACATCATCTTAATTCATAAGGAATGGTACGACAAGGACTTGAAGAATTACAGGCCCATCAGCTTGCGCTTCGTTGTCTACAAGCAATTTACAAAGGTAATAGCTAACATAATGAGGACAACATTAGAATTCAATCAACGAAGGGAAGAAACATGATTTCGAAGAGGCTACTGAGCAGTCAACCACATTCATACCATCAATCAGGTGATAAAAAAATACTCAGATTACACTACACCACTATGTGTATTCGTCATAGATTGCAAGAAGGCATTTGATTTAGTAGAGATATATGCAGTTATGAAGACACTGCGGAATGCTGGCATAAACAAAAAAACATATAAACACCCTGGATTGATTCTACAGAGAATGAACGGCCACCACAGTGCTCCACAAAGAAAGCGACAGAATTTCAATAAAGAAGGATCTAAGACAAAAGGGTACAATGCTATTTACAACGTTTTTACAGGACGTTGTCAGGGGCTTAGATTGGGAAGAGTTAGTGATAAGTGTCAATGGAGAGTACCTTAGTAACCTGCGCTTCGCTGATGACATTGCATTGCTGAGTAATTCAGGGGACGAAATAAAAATCATAATTACCAAAATAAAAAAGAGAGCAGGTCTCAAAATTATTCTGCATAAAACAAAAGTAATGCGCCACAACCTCGGAAGAGAACAGCGCTTTAAGATAGGTAGCAGTTCACTTGAAGTTGTAAAAGAGTACGTCTACTGAGAACAGGCAGTAACCGCGGAGCCGGACAACTAGACTGAAGTAACTAAAAAAATAAAATTGGGTGGAGCACATTCGGCAAGCATTATCAAATCCCTGTCCCTCTAGAGAAAGGTATATGACAACTGCATCTTGCCCGTACTTACCTACGGAGCAGAAACCTGGAAACTTAGGATGACGCAGTCAGCGATGGAAAGGAAAATGATAGGTGTAATTTCAGGAGACAGTAAGATAGCAGTGTGAGACACGGAACAAACCAGGGTTAAGAATATCATAGTTGAAATCAATAAGAAGAAATGGACGTGGGCTGGGCACAAAGCGCGTAGGTAGGACAACTGTTGGTCATTAAGGGTAACTGACTGGATTCCCAGAAGAGGCAAGCGGGTGGGGGGTTACAGAAAAGTAGATGGGCAGATGAGATTGCGAACTTTGCGGGTATAAAGTGGCAGCAGCAAGCACACCACCGAGTTGACTGGTGGAACATGGGGGAGGCCTTTGTACTGCAGGAGGCATAATCAAGCTGATGATGACAATGACGACGAATATGTAGCATGCCATAAAGCGATGAACTTTGACCTTGAATGGCTCATCAACTGGAACCTAAATATATGTACACATATGCTAGTGCGTTTATTATCATCAAAATGCAGGTGCTGTGTCAAATAATTGGGCTTGTGACCTCCATCTTACCAGAGCAACGCCTCATTCTGGTGAAATTTGAACACTGAGTGTGACTTTTTGTGTGGAAAGCATAACACGTACATCGAGAAAAGCCATTGATTGCCAAGAAAACAGCGTACTCGACAAGTAATTTTTTTATAAAACTGTTAGTTTTTTTTTGAAGGCACGACGAGCAGGACAGCCGGGATGCTTCTGCACCCACAGGACTAGTATGGACAAATGTCAATCCCCGACAGCCACCGACGCACTAGGAGTGCATTAGCATACATAGTGGTCGATATGAACTCGATTAGTTAAGGGCCCTTGCGTATAAAAAAAGTTGATGGCGCCAGCTTTCTTGGTCCAACTGTCAGCGCATTTCAAGAGAATCTATAGGTTGGTTCTAAATCATGATTTTAATGCCAAAGACCAACAGCAAGAAAAGCGATTTCCACTGGTTAGGCTTGTGTAAAAAGTACTGAGATGGCTCACAAACAAATTTTAAAGTGCTTAGAAGTAGTAAATTATCCTTTATAAATTTTCGAAGATTTATTTTCCGGGGAGGTGACAGCTGACTTCGTCCTGCCTGGAGGCCCTGGAGAGACAAATCGCTTTGCTGAAATTTCGCAATGACCAATGAATATTTATGCTGAAACGAGCGGTTTACACCGTGTAAATTATTAAAGTGCATTTTTATGAGATATTAGAAAAATAGGTGAAGTTAGCTTCATTTTTATTCCATGCCAAATGTTTAAAAAAATGCAGAAATGGGTAGCATTCGATTCAGCAGAGGAAGAGAATGACGCATAGGAGTGTTCGGCATGCTGTTTATTCAGAGATGTAACAGCTGTCATGGAGCTAAGAAGGAAAGGACATAGGCGGTTACATTTCTGTGGCATCTGATTAAACAGTGGATTTGGCAATCAAAAGGCACCACTTGGTGATCGCCATGTTCTTTCATTTTCATCATCTTTTGATGAAAAAGAGCGTTTGGACAAGTTGGTTGTTCAACGTGCCAAAAAATTGTAATAGCGCCAAAAAACATGAACGACCAAAGTAAGTTTGTTGACCATTTTCTACAGGTTTCATTTTCTTTGCACTTTTTTTGGTTGTCTGCTTATTTTTTCCTTCTTCTGTTTTCTCTCCTTCTAAATTTCACATCACTACTCCTTACCCTCACCCACTTGCTAATATCTGCTATACAAAGCTATTCCATGCTTAACCACTCTCCCTTATTTTCTTCTTTGTCTTTTTTTTGTTCAAATTTCTTCTCCTGTCTCTTTGCCTTTTAGTCCACATTGTTATAATACACTGCGAATCGGTGTGCTATGCTAGGAGCTGCTGGGCACATGTACATTTTTTTGGCACGTACTCGCACCTATAGAGCAGTGCTCGCGAGCAGGCGCAACGAAAACTTTAAACCACGCGCCTTTCACAATGCCCCACGTCGAATGTAAATACCGTATGAGTTATGTCGTCTTCGTCCTCTGGTTTCCTCGCTACTGAGTTCATATCGGACGACTAACTTGAAAGGCACCATCATCAAGAAGGTTCAATAAAATATTAAAGACCAAGAAGTGCCGCAAAGTTTCTGTTTTCCACGTAATCAAGAGCAGCGTTGCAGAGGCATCAAACTAGGGGCCCACTGACTATGAATATGCGACTGACACATGTCACCTCGGAACTGCATGCTCTGTTGCCTTAACGCGGTCCAGTCTTAAAGATTAAGTTGTGTGTCCCGGCACTATGTGGCTCACACTGGTAGTTAACCATAATGACAGATACTTAGGTTTCTACCGAGGCTGAATTTTGGATGATTAAGAACACAAAACGCTAAACACTCCCAGTAGTCGAAAGATTTGCGAATACAGCAGCGTAAAAGCTGTATAATCAAAAAGAAAGACAAAAAGATTTACGATACCTGGGCATAACTGATCTTACTGCACTGCGCCGATAGTTCGCTCTTTGGTTTTCGAACAACTGATTTATGAACACATAGAGAGAACATTTACATGAAATACTCATGTCAATTGTAGAGTAAAAGAAATCTCTTCGTGTCAACAAGTGCCCTGCCTTCACAGGGGTTCAAGCAATCAAATTTTCTGTTTTAAAGGATACTTTTTCTACTTTCTACACGATGCAGCAATATAAACGACGCAGCAAGATAAGTGAAAAAAATCACTACCCAAGCATTTCACACAAATCGTTAACCAGCGAAAGCTGAAACGTGTGGTCCATTCCAACGTGGCAATGAAAGCTTTCACCATTACTGGTCACATGTTCGTGCTTCTTAATTAGGTCAGACACACGTTTGGCTCGGGTTTAACAAATTGTTTATTTCGCATGCCGCACATTTGTCTATTATTGTCACGGTCATGAGTGGTTAAATACGTTTCATATTGCGTTAATCACAGTCGTTGTTCTCAAACCACAGCCGGTCACAGGCATCGCACACGAAGTCAATGTGCTACTGAATAACTTCCGCGTAAAATGAACCTTCGCCCGGTGAACGCGCTCTCGCAATCATCACGCAGACGCCACAACGCCGTGTTGTTGCAAGCGTTTGATGCTTGATTTGATTGATATGTGGGGTTTAACGTCCCAAAACCACCATTTGGTTATGAGAGACGCCGTAGTGGAAGGCTCCGGAAATTTCGACCATCTGGGGTTATTTAACGTGCACCCAAATCTGAGCACACGGGCCTACAACATTTTCGCCTCCATCGGGAATGCAGCCGCCGCAGCCGGGATTCGATCCCGCGACCTGCGGGTCAGCAGCCGAGTACCTTAGCCACTAGACCACCGCGGCGGGCCCAAGCGTTTGATGCGAACACAGCGGCATGGTCTGTAGGATCAATTCGTCACTTGCACCTCCATTACCGTTCTCAATTTAGTGCTTCTCGAAGGCTGCCGGATCATCAGTACGCAGTTGCTGCAGGAAGTCGGCTTCCCAGGCCTTTCTTTTTGTGCCCGGTCTGCACCACCGGCCAGACGAATGCGAACTATTTAGAGTTGTCTGAAGCATACACATGTGAAAGGTTTCTGGAGAAACTCGTGTGTACTCGGTGCCATGGATGTGACAGAATGGACGACTTACGTCACCCACAGTGCAGCCAATAATACCGCGTGTGCTTGGGTACGACCGAAGCTGGGAATGACCTAAAGGATAGTACAGCCAATAGAGGCCGCTTTTGACACACTGTCCGATTGTGTTTCGTTTCTACAAGCGATATACAGATTTCGCTGTAAAAAGAAACACTGGACACCACCATTATGGTCAGGAGAGGCCTATTGACGTGGCACGGTATTGAACTTTCTGACACATTTCAGAAAACTTTCCGACTTCACTACTGAGCAAAACGTACTATATTAGAGGGACGACAAACTTCTAAATCTTATTATTATGATATTAGTATCAACAGACAGAAAAGTACTTAAGGTTGGAACAGAAATCACTTAATAAACGCTTTTGGTGCAGGTGAATGACAAGCGCGCTGAAGTATAGAGGGGGGAGCTTTTATCTATTCTCTGCTTTTCATACAGTACAGTAATTCTTAACTACCATCGGTTTTAAACAGGTAGCAAATGTTAGTAATGGCACAATAAGGTAACTCCAGCAGTTACTACCTATTAGATTGTATATACACTTTCACTAGCTCTTCTTTAAGAGTGCAATTTGTGAGCCTAAAATCTTGATACTAAGCTTTTTTCATATAACATGTTTTGTGAAATGGTTCAGGTGCTCCAAAACATAAACGGAGCACGTAAGCTGTGACCAAGTGACTCAAAACTGCACGCCAGCTCACTTTATCAGGGAAGTGGTTCACCTAAAAATGGAATTGGGCTAGAAAATAACGCCATTTACGCATGCAAATAGAGAACAAATTCTCCGGTTGAACACATCGGCATGCAGCTTAATGTAGCTTAGCCAGATCTTAAGTGCTCCATGTTACTTTTCGAGCTCCAGTACAATGCGTAACGCTCCAAAGCGAAAGCCTGCTGCACACTATGTGGTGACACTGGCAATACAAACGAGGGCCAGACTTTTTTCAAGGCACAAAAAGCGACAGTGTGAGTGAGAAGCATTAAATCACTTGAAAGTTCTCAGTCGACTGCCCTGTTTCTCCAAGCTTGAATCTTTCATTACCTCATGTGTTGCATGGTCGCCAAAAAAGCGATAGTTAGAGGGAGCGATAATGACTTGTGAAAACGCCATAATGGTGTCGCATAAGTCTGTGATGTGTGTGTCATTGAGACGTCGCATTGCGTCAACAAATGGCGTCGTTGCATGTTGTGATGCAATCGGTGACTTATGTCATTGAAATTTTTGCACAATTTCATTGACCGGCCTTGCTTCACGGGGGGGGGGGGGTTCGCTCCGGTTATTATTGTCACAAGGACACAGGGACGCAGGCACAAACCAGGGCGTTTACTTTAGTAACCAAAGGCCAAAAGTACGAACACCAGAGCACGCACCCACAGAACTACTTCGTTATTCTCCTCGAATGCTAGCCATTACAGTTGCCAGACTACCTTGCATAAATTCCCCTCTTTCAAGAGCGACCATCCCGGTCGATTGACTAAGATGCTAGAGATGGCCATGGAAAAAGATTGTCACGTTAAAGAACAAAAAAATAACCCCGTGCTGTTGTGGATAAAAAGAAAAAAGTTCGAAGTGTTCATAACTCCCGGGCGTGGTACGGTTTTATCCGTACTACGTGGACTACTCCTGGACGTGGACGTTTTCGGTTTAAACTGGTATCGGAGCTTTGGGGAACTACCTCGTAATTCACGTCACTAAGGCAACGCACAACTTCGTAAGGGCCAAAGCAGCGTTGCAATAGCTTCTCCGAAAGCCCACGATGTCGAACTGGTGTCCACTCCCATACATAGTCACCTGGTTGATAGTGGACTTTCCTTTGGCCTTGGTTGTAACGGCGAGCGTCGGTACCTTGCTGCGTGCAAATGCGGTTCCGTGCAGGCTAGTGGGCTTCCTCAGCTTTCTCAACGAAGTCGTCAACGCTGTCATTTCCACTGGTGTCCTGGTCTACGGGGAGGATAGCGTCTAATGGTGTTTTGACGCGACGAACATTAAGAAGCTCGAATGGTGTTAGGTATGGGGTCTCTTGCACAGCGGTATTATGAGCAAACGTGACATACGGCAAAATTTCATCCCACGTTTTGTGCTCTAAATCAGCATGCATAGATAGAATGTCGGCTAGTGTTTTGTTTAACCGCTCCGTCAAGCCGTTCGTTTGGGGATGATAAGCTGTTGTTTTTCGGTGGTTGGTGTGCGTCAGCTTGGCGTCTTGTTGCAATAACTCTGCCGTAAATGCTCCTCCACGATCGGTTATGAGAACAGAAGATGTACCATGACGCAAAACAATGTCCCGGACGAAGAATTTGGCGACTTCAACTGCAATTTCCCTACGCACGGCTTCGGTTTTTGCATAGCGAGTCAGATAGTCAGTTGCAACGATTATCCACTTATTTTTCGAGGATGACGTAGGGAATGGACCAAGAAGATTTATACCTACTTGCTGAAACGGTGCTCGAGGTGAATCTAAAGGCTGCAGGAAGCCGGCGGGCTTTGCGGGCGGAACTTCATGCCTCTGACAGTCACGGCAGGTGCGGACAGAGCGCTAAACGGCTGAATACAGCGGTTGCTAGTAGTACTTTTTTCGGATGCGCGCTAATGTCCTAGCAAAGCCTTAGTGACCGGCAGTAGGATCGGCGTGGCACGCCTGTAAAACTTCCTCACGTAATGGCGAGGACTAGAGTTTCCTGGCTGCTCTTCAGATTTCTCTTGTAGAGAACATTGTTCCGCAGGCAATACGATGTTAATCCACTTGAGAGCCGGCGTGGGACGATAACGCCTTCTCCTTGAAAATGCTCGATGAAAGGAAGTAGCTTTGTGCCCTCACCTTGAAGCTCAGGAGTTGCTCGCTAGATTCCGTGCCGACCAGTTGTGCCCTCGCGATCTCCGACAAGAGCGCAGATCAGGCCCACTGGGCTGGACCTACGCCATCTCCTGACACCGGTCCCCGACGATGACGACAGCGTAGCTCTGGCCGATTGGATTCGCCCTACGCCATCTCCTGTCGCCGACAAGAGCTCTCGTCAGTGATCCCCCGTCCTCGGACTCCTGCGACCATCTCCATCTTTCCTATCTTCTCCTCACTTCCGTCATTCGCTGTCCCTGCGCCTCGCTCTCTCCTTCTCTTTCTATCTCTTTGCCTTTTATTCCTACCCTTTAATCTCTTCTTTAACCCCACCCCTCGTGAGCTACCGTTGAGGTGTCCTCCCCCTGAGAGACAGTTACGGGGCTCACTTATCTCTTCATTTAAAATCACTCCCCAGCCTCCCTCCTGATAATCAGCCATCCGCACCACATCGACGATGCCAAGAAACAAACGGTAAATCTTGTTCAGTGTCAGATGACGTCGGGAAAATAGAAGCTCGAGACAGGCAGTCAGCATCTGTATGCTTATGTCCGGATTGGTAGACCACCGTTATGTCGTACTCTTGAAGGTGGAGGTTCTAGCGGGCAAGGCGGCCTGATGGATCCCGTAGATTGGCAAGCCAACAGAGCTAATGATGGTAACTGACTACTCGAAATGGCCGGCCGTATAGGTAGGGTCGAAACTTGCTGATGACCTAAGCGACCGCTAGGCACTCTTTTTCGGTGGTAGAGTAGTTAGCCTCTGTTTTTTTGAGACTGCGGCTCGCGCAAGCGATCACGCGCTCTGCGCCGTCCTGCCAATTAACTAGAATGACTCCGATTACTACGTTGCTGGCGTCCGTGGGAATCTCAGTGTCGGCAGTGTCGTGAAAATGTGCCAGCATCAGAACTGTCTGCAGTCAATTGCGTAGCTGTACGAAGGCTTGTTGTTGTTCTTCCGTCCATACGAAGGGCACATCTGGCCGTGTCAGTCTTGTAAGAGGTTCCGCAGTTTTCGAAAATCCTTCAACAGAACGGCGGTCGTAGGCACAAAGTCCGAGGAATCGCTGAACAGCCTTCTTGTATTCGGGACGAGGGAAATCGGCAATGGCAGCCAACTTCTCTGGATCTGGTCGAACACCCCTAGGGCTCACCATGTGGCCAAGAAACTTGAGTTCCTGACAGCCAAAGTATCACTCTTGCGGCGTGATAGTAAAGTTTGCTCTTCTGATAGCAGTGAGGACACTTTTAAGCCTTGAAAGATGCTTGTGAAACGTCGTTAAAAACACGACATCATACAAGTATACAAGACACGCCTGCCACTTTAGTCCAGCAAGTACAGTGTCCATCATGCGTTGAAATGTGGTGGGAGCAGAACAAGAGACCGAAAGGCAGCACGTTGAATTCGTAGAGCCCGTCAGGAGTCACGAATGCGGTTTTTTCCCGGTCGCCCTCGTCACCTTCAATTTGCCAGTACCCTGACTTGAGATCTAATGATGTAAAGAACTGGGCATGGCATACATGGTCTAAGGCATCATCAATCCGAGGCAGTGGGTAAACATGGCGTTTTGTGACTTTGTGAAGTCTTCGGTAGTCGACGCAGAAACCTAGTGTGTTGCCAATTTTTTACTAGGGCAACAGGTGAAGTCCACGGACCTGTCGAGGGTTGAATGACGTCTTCATTCAGTATTTCTTGTACCTGACGTTTAATCACCTCTCTTTCCTTCAGGGACACACGGTATGGATGTTGGCGAAAAGGCCGCGCCGACTTCTCGGTAACAATGCAGTGTTTTGTAACGGTAGTACGTTGAACTTTCGATGTTGTGGAGAAGCAGTCCGAGAATTTCGTCACAAGGTTTAGCAGCCGCTCTTTTCGTGAATCTGGCAAGTCTTGATTAACGTGAATGTGGCTGCCCAGGTCAGCATAAGCTTTTGTATGTGGTAAATATGTATCCAACGTGCCGCATTGGAGAAATCGGCAATTTCACTGAGGAAAGCGACAGTGGTGCCTCTAAAGACATGCCAAAACTCATTGCTGAAATGGGTCAGCAGAACTCGAGAGCGTTTATTCGCTAACCGAAGAAGGCATTCGGCTATGCAGATGTTTCGTTTGAGCAGCAGTGGGATATTTGCCTCTGCAATACGTTCATAGTCGTTGAATTCATCGATAACGTCGCAGGTTACCAAGGTCAACGCGCTACTATTCGGTGTAAGGTGACGTCATCGTCAACAATTCTCAAAGCATTGACGTAACTGTCGTGAGGGTTGCACGCTAAAGCGTGTGCTGTAGAAAACGTCCCCTGCGACTCTTGGAAGTCAATCACGGCTCCGTTATCATGCAGAAAGTCAAGTCTGAGAATCAGGTCCCTCGAGCAACTCGGCAATATTGCAAAAGCTCCCAGATACGTAAATCCGTGAATACTGACTCGTGCTGTGCAACGTCACACCGGAGTGAGAAGATGGCCTCCTGCCGTACGTGTCTGCGACCCAGCCCAATGGGTAGAAACCTTTTTGAGCCTGCAGGCGAGACCCATGCTCATAACGGAAGTGTCTGCTCTAGTGTCGATTAGCGTCATTACTTCTTCGTCGTCCACGATTACCGGAATGTTTGATGTTACTACTCTTCGCACCACGTTTGACTGAACCTGTACATCTTTTTGCTGCCGTCACTGTCGTCGTAGTGGAGAATCTTCCGTAGCGTCAGCGTCAGCAGCCTCACCTCCGGAGGGCGCTGAACTCAGTTTTCCCGACTTGCAGGACTGGGTGAACGGCATCTAGGAGCGCCGCTTGAATAGGCTGGGCTCGGTGACCTGTAGCGAGCAGGCGACGACGAGTGAGGCTCTTGCGACTGATGTTCGATACTGCGACGGTTCGAGATGAAACCACTGGTCGCTTTCCAGGTCGTGGACGAGTGCCATTAGGTGAAAAATCCACGGAAACCCACACGGTGGTATGGACATGTTCGGTAGACGTGTCCGGCTTCGCCGCAGTGGAAACAAGGGGGCCTGTGGTCGGGTGCACGCCAGATCTAACTCTTCCTGCGTCGTGCTTCAGCGATCAACGGTGGACTGCGAGGACGAAAGCCTACCTCTACTAGCTGGGCTCGTCGCTCATTGGGGTAGAACACGCTGGGTGAACTGCACGATGGAGGACGTCGCACTGCTTCCACACACATTTCGATGCAGTGCCTCTGTTAGGGCGCCTGGGACTATTGGGGAGCGTGAACAGCTTGCCGTAGCTCGGTGTGTACCATTTGTGCAACGGAGAGCTGCTCTACAGGTGAAGCAGTCATCTGCACCTTTTGTAGCTCCTCCCTAATGAGAGCTCTGATCAGCTCTCGCAACACGCTGATGTCATTGCCGAGAGTGACAGAAGTGACCCCACTTAGATGTACACCACGGTTATACTGCCTGGCACGCTGTTGAAAAACCCTCTCCATGGCAGTGGCTTACTCATGAAACTACGTGTGTGTCGCAGGTGGGTTTCGAATCAGGCCGGCAAAAATATCTTATTTAACACCACGCATTAAGTAGCGAACTTTCTTTGATTCGGTCATAGAGGACTCCGCACGCCTGAAAAGCCGATCCATGTCTTCTAAAAAAGTCGTCACCCTATCGTTAGGGCCTTGAACCCTTGCCTTTATAGCACGCTCCGCTCTTTCCTGTCCTCTCGGACTAAGGCTTTGAGGTACTGCCAGTGAAACTCATCCCATGACGTAAGCGTTGGTTCATGGTTCTCAAACCACGGTTTCACGGAGTCCTCTAGAAAGAAGTACAGATAGCGTAGTTTAGCTCTGAGGTCCAATTGTTGATGACGGCAACCCTGTCAAAACGGTCGAGCCAGTCGTTGGCATCTTCAAAAGCTGCTCCATGAAATGTCTTCAGCGTTTTGGGCTGGTTGACAACCAGGTGCGCTGATGATGGCGCGGTGACGTTAGGCTCTGTTTGGTTCATAGTCCTGCGGCATTGAGGCAGCAAACCGTGCTGTGGCTCGAGTACCTGGAGACAACGGCTGGAACGTACGTGAACAGGTGTAAGCTCGGCTGAGCTACTCGATGGGCGTGCGTCATGGGGGTTCTCTGGAGACCGTATCATCTACCGTACCCCTCACCTCCACCATAAAATTTCACAAGGACACAGGGACGCAGGTACAACAGGGCGTTCACTTTCGTAACCGAAGGCCAAAATCACGAACACCAGAGCACGCGCCCACAGAAATACTTCGTTATCCTCGGAGGAGCATGGCCACTATAGTTGCCAGCCTACATTGCGTCAATATGACTTGATACATGTACAAACAGTCAGCAACCTAGTGTAGGTTTGGACGTGCCTCAAAAAAAAAAAAGGACACAAGTTGGCAGACAAATTACAATGAACGCACCCTGTATTCTTATTTTTCAGTTTTTTCTTTTGTTTTCAAACGTATTCAAAGTACAGTAGGTTATTCCAACTAGCCCACTTGGTTGGCATTGGTAGTTATTCACGCCGTCAAGGCAACTTTGCGACCTGTTTGACGACAAAAGTTTCTAAATGGCACCATGTATATTTATTAGTTACCTTTAAACTTCTTGTTTCAAATATTAAAATTGGCGTTCTTATGTATCAATAGTAAATACTCTGTTCATAATACCTCCCATCCTCTTCTATTTGGTTACAAATTAGGCGGTAATATTTATTGACGTGGCTACTTTGGCTACCTTTCAATTCTGCCGCCTTTTGAATTGCCCCAACAGCAGCCCTGCTAGCCTGGCAAACGGCAACCCGGAATCGACATGCGAGATTTACACTACGCTTAGCAAGTGGAACAGGAAATATGATCAATAAAAGAAATTAGAAAAGCGAGATGCCGTCTAGCGAGATATAAAGTATTGGTTCGTTGGGCCCGGTCGAACAATCTCAGATGCTTTCTTTCCCTTCTGTAGTGCATTTCACCTTTTCTCTTCTTGTTTCCCTAAAAAGCTGTTGCGACAGTGCAAAGAGCGTCTCCCGATGTCAGCCGCTCCCCAATAGGCCCTACGGGTGTGACACTTAATAATAGGCTTCCCGTGCGGGGTATGACCGAGGAAGCTGACGGAAACATTTATTAAAGTCACGAAGTCGTGGAAAATCCTACACCATACACACAATGATCGGGAAAGCTGTTAGCGAAAATATTCATCACGCTACGAGGGAAAGACATTACTGAAGTGAGATGGCGATACGATAAACAAATATAAAGGTGCCATAGGAACGAAGTCTGTCGATTAAAATGTCTACAGTAATGTTGTCGAAACATTATGGCAGCTTCGGCCTCACAATTTTTAGAAACGCCAGCCCCCTTCGAAGTATTGATTAGTGCAGTCGGCTTTCTTCTATGAATATCGACAAGGCCCACGAAAAAAAGTAAATTGTGACTTTCGAACTGCGAAGTGAAACCTAACAGCAGAAAGTTTTTTGACTGATAGTATCAGAGTTCGAAACATATGCGTTTGGTGTGTGAATGCTGTTGATGAGAGTAGCGATGTAACCTTGTGTTTCATTATGTTCGCATCTCCATTTTTTAGGCTTAGCTTCACGTAAATATGAAATCTTTTGATTGATTAGTTTGATCGCTGATTGAGAAATTGGTTGACTTCGTGATGGACAAAAAGACCTGATTTTTAACATGCCTGGTGTTGCAACAATATGAGCTACATAAATGGAACTTCTAAATTTGCTACACGTATAACTTTTTTGCAAGTATACACTTTTAACTATACACTTGATACTAAGGCCAGCATCATGTATAGCTAAATTGTAACTGTTTTTCCAGTCATTTGTTTATATTCCGCATATTCACAGTCCTTGTGAAATTGAGGTCTTGCTGGAGGAGATAATATAGTGTTCGGAATCAGAACACGGTTTTCATTTTTACTACATCTGTGAACAATCATATTCGTCTACAGCAGAATATAATTACGCAAGTGCAATATACTTTGCGAAACAAATGCAGCAGCAGCCCTTTAGTATTTCAGAAAGCCTGGGCATTTACGACAAGAAAGCTTGGATTCCTAGTTTTTTTTATGAGGACGTGAAGGAATTGTAAAGTGTTTTTGTTCTCTCAAAATTATCGCTCGAATTTGGTTTCTATACTTGCTTAAGGCAAAGAAGGTGTTTGTGTGATAAACTTTTGATTGAGTGAGAATGCGGGGTTGTTGCTCGAGATGCAGCCCGTGTCGTTGCTCGAGATGAAAGAACGTCGTCTTCAACCAGCCCAGAGCTCGCTCTTCTTTCACATTGCCAGAGTACACTCGGATCATCGAAGGCCTGTGGACGCCATACCGTTTCCAACTAAACTTTGACCAAGGGGTCAAACGTCTGGCGCTTGCGGCAGACGTGTAACGCTTGCAGTGACGCTATAGCGTCACTACTACTTGTCGCAGACGTGTAGCGCTTGCAGTGACGCTATAGCCTCACTACTGCTTGTGGCAGACGTGTAGCGCTAGCAGTGACGCCATAGCGTCACTGCCGCTTGTGGCAGACGTGTAGTGCTTGCAGCGAAGCTATAGCGCCACTGCCGCTTGTGGCAGACGTGTAGCGCTTGCAGCACGCTGTAGCGTCACTGCCGCTTGTGGCAGACGTGTAGCGCTTGCAGTGAAGCTATAGCGCCACTGCCGCTTGTGGCAGACGTGTAGCGCTTGCAGCGAAGCTATAGCGCCACTGCCGCTTGTGGCAGACGTGTAGCGCTTGCAGCACGCTGTAGGGTCACTGCCGCTTGCGGCAGACGTGTAGCGCTTGCAGTGAAGCTATAGCGTCACTGCCGTTTGCGGCAGACGTGTAGCGCTTGCAGTGAAGCTATAGCGCCACTACCGCTTGTGGCAGACGTGTAGCGCTTGCAGTGACGCTATAGCGTCACTGCCGCTTGTGGCAGACGTGTAGCACTTGCAGCGAAGCTATAGCGCCACTGCCGCTTGTGGCAGACGTGTAGCGCTTGCAGCACGCTGTCGTCACTGCCGCTTGCGGCAGACGTGTAGCGCTTGCAGTGAAGCAATAGCGCCACTTCCGCTTTTGGCAGACGTGTAGCGCTTGCAGTACGCTGTAGCGTCACTGGCGCTTGTGGCAGACGTGTAGCGCTTGAAGTGACGCTATAACGTCACTGGCGCTTGCGGCAGACGTGTAGCGCTTGCAGTGACGCTATAGCGTCACTGCCGCTAGTGCTACAAGCGCCGCAAGCGCCTTCTTTGCCGCAAGCTTGATCGTCAACATCGCTTAATACGTTTGCATGAAAACTCATTCGCTGCGCAAGAGAGTGAACCGCAATATCTCTACAAGTCAGGAGTGCGCGAGGGAACGTGTAAACAGCTTCGTCCCGTACAAAGTTGGTGCTGTGCTCGAGGTTGCCCTAGCCTGCGGCAGCACTATAATTTGGACAGACTAGTCGCTCTGTGAGCGATCGCTTCCGCGAAGACTGTAGCAGGATGGGAACTAAGACGGGTAGCAACATGGTGAGACATTGTGCCGAATGTAGATGCACCCCAAACTTTCACCAGATGAGCATCGTGCGCAGACATGTATACAGCGATAACAGCGTCCGCAAAGTATATGAAGCCTTCGCCATCCATGGCGTAAGTCACTGATGTGTCCGCTGTCCATCTACTACTTGCTGACAAATAGACTCCGCAGTTGAGCGTTGCGCGCTTCTATGACGAATCATGGCATGTGCGCATGTGCTAGAAAAACTTTCTCCCTCCACGTTTTTTTTTCATTTCCAGAAGCGTAAATATTTGCACTGCGATAGTATACGCTGTTGTTAGTCAGTGATAGTTCTGTTTCATATGTCTCGTCTCCGTTGTTAGCGTTATGTTGCTTTACTATGTTTAGGGTGTTATGCAAATAGGAGTAGGTCTTTTGTTTCCGAATATTTGCGCTTGTGTGTATATGTGTCTATCATTCCAGGTGGCTTATAGATCCAGTCAACAGTAGTAGTCGTAACAGATGGTGGTGTTCGTGTCAATAAAGAAAGAAAAAAGTGCGCTCTGTGCACACTACTCCGTTGTACACCGAGAAAGCATGAAATACATTAACGAAGAACTAGAATGAATACTAGGTATATAATGCTGCCGCAGCAGTTCGTTCGCATACCAATGTCGCGTTTACACGAGCCAGTCTCAGCAACACAATCGGAAGTCCGACTTGGTCGTGATCTTCGACAGCCGCTTGGTGCTGCATACTGGAGGACGTGTGACGATGCCAGTTGCATTACCGGGGCTCACCCGCCGGCATCGTTGCTGCTGGCAGGGTCGCCGTGGTACATTTCCGGTGTGTCGATCTCCACGCCATCGTAACCGTAAAACTGCCTCTGGGCATCCGTGACATTCTCCGTGGGCTCCACTTTCAGTCGCGTTGGTTTTGTCGGCAGTTCGGTGAATTCGACGTTTCGTTCTAACGTGAACAAAACCAGGGCCAATGTGCCGGCGAGGTTCAGGAGTACGATGGCCACTACCAGCAGTGGGTTGACTCCCCGAAAAGCCTGCGATAACTAGAACAAAACGAAAGTCGTGTAAAGCTACGGAAACTGTTACGCTAGCTGCCCTTATTTACATATGTATTCACCTATTTATTTATGTACAGCTACCACGATCTTTGCAGGATGGGTATACATCAAAACACACAAGTATTTAAGCCCGTTAAGCACGTACAAATTCATAGCGATTACATGCATTATTTAAAAACTTGTAAATGATTGTTTTAACACTGCTATTGAGCAGATGAAATAAACAAAAACAAACGCCTGACATTTCCAGGTGTTTTTCGAACAATGTTAACGTCTTTTGGGCTCAAATTTCGGTATTAAGCTTAATCTAGTGAATTGCTGTCCAAAGAACAAAATATATTGTCACGTACCAAGAGCCGTAGAGAAGGGACAGGAACAGCGGGGCAGAAAGACACGAGCGTGTATCTTCGAAAACGAGGCGCTAACCCCACTTCTTCTTCGTTCTCCTTGCCCTTTTTGGCTCGCTAGGGCTTGCCGGCTCACAACTCTAGGTGGCATTATTCCCCCTCCCATTAGAGCATCGACCCGATGCTCATACACAAGGGGACAGCAGGGTCGGTAAGGGGAAAAAAAAAAGAGAAACGGTAGCTATAGTGCACAGGGCATATGCAGGTGCAAAAAAATTGTCTGAGGTTGGTCATAAGAGAAAAAAAAACCATTAACAGAGTTCACAGTTCGTTCGAGACTCAACGGGCAATTTAAAAAAAACGAAAATGTTTGCTGCCCGGGCATAATAAGACGAGTATCACCGCGTAATATAAGGTTTTAGGCGGACGACATGCACAATCTCTGTTCGTGGTGAGTGGCGCTCTGTCGTTGCCGAGCCTCCGTCTGAAATAACTTCATAGTTGACCTCGTTCAACCGCCGTAATACTTTGTAGGGTCCGAAGTACTTGCTCAGGAGCTTTTCGGTCAGACCTCGCCGTCTAACAGGAGTCCAAACCCACACTTGGTCGCCAGGTTGGTAGGAGACTTGTCGGTAGTGGATATTGTACCTTCGGGCGTCTTCACATTGCTGCGATCTTATGTGCACGCGAGCTAATTGACGTGCTTCCTCTGCACGCTGAATGTAATCGTCGACATCGGGAGTTAGTAGCTCGTGCTGGTCGATGTCACAAGGAATCATAGCGTCTAGCATGGTTTGCACGTCTCTACCGTAAACGAGGCGGAAGGGTGCGAGCCTTGTCGTTTCCTGGGTTGCGGTGTTGTACGCAAACGTTACGTATGGGAGGATTTCGTCCCATGTTTTATGCTGCACATCTACGTACGTAGAAATCATGTCCGCCAGCGTTTTGTTCAGCCTTTCTGTTAAGCCGTTACTCTGGGGGTGGTATGCGGTTGTCTTGCGGTGGTTCGTGTAACTGAGCTTGAAGATGTCGTCCAACAGTTTTGCCGTAAACGCTGTCCCTCGGTCAGTGATGATGAATGACGGGGCACCGTGACGAAGCACAATGTGGTGCATGAAAAACTGGGCGACTTCAGATGCTGTACCGCGTGGCAATGGCTTCGTTTCAGCATAACGCGTCAGGTAATCAGTTGCGACGATGATCCACTTGTTTCCGGAGTGAGACATAGGAAACGGTCCAAGAAGGTCCATCCCAACTTGGTCAAACGGCGTACGCGGTAGATCGATGGGTTGTAAGAGGCCTGCAGGCTTCACAGGTGGTGACTTGCGACGCTGACATTCGCGGCATCCATTCACGTAGCGTTTGACACAAGCTGCGATTTTTGGCCAGAAATATAGCTTTCGAACCCAGTCGAGTGTCCGTGAGTATCCCAGGTGGCCGGATGTCGGCTCATCGTGGCAGGCTAATAGGATGTCATCACGAAGGTCATGAGGGACGACTAGAAGATAAGATCTGCTGCCAACACCAGCGTTTTCCTTGTATAACATGTCGTGTCGTAAGCAAAATGACGGCAACGTACGGGAAAGGGGACGAGGAACAGACGCGGTGCTGCCTTCTAAATGATCGATGATGGGCCTTAACTCGGGGTCCGCTCGTTGCTTACTGAGGAGGTCCGCCCCACTGAGAGTCCCCAGGAAGGTGCTGTCGTCTTCTACAGCTGTATGGTCGGACTCCAGAGGTGCTCGTGATAGCGTGTCGGCGTCTTCATGCTTTCTACCCGACTTGTATACAATGGTTATATCGAACTCCTGAAGTCGCAGACTCCATCGTGCTAATCGCCCAGAGGGGTCTCGGAGGTTAGCCAACCAACATAAAGCGTGGTGATCACTCACAACTTTGAATGGGCGCCCATATATATAAGGCCTGAACTTTGTAATCGCCCATATTACCGCGAGACATTCCTTCTTTGACGTTGAATAGTTGGTTTCGGCACGTGATAGAGTGCGGCTCGCGTAGGCAATCACACGTTCAATCCCATCTTGGGTTTGCAGCGGGATAGCTCCGAGACCAATGTTGCTTGCGTCAGTGCGCACCTCTGTGTCAGCGTCCTCATCGAAATGACCGAGTAAAGGAGGGGAACACAATCGATGTTGCAGTTCCGCAAAGGCAGTCGCTTGTTCGTCAGTCCACTGAAATGGGGTGTCGTCACGCGTAAGTCTGATGAGAGGCTCCGCAACCTTAGAGAAGTTTTCAATAAAACGGCGATAGTAGGCGCAGAGCCACAGAAATCGCCGAAGACTTTTTTTGTCTGTCGGAGCTGGAAAAGAGGCCACAGCGGCAGTCTTCTCGGGATCGGGCCGAACGCCTGCAGCACTCACAACGTGACCGAGGAACTTCAGTTCATTGTAGCCGAAATGGCACTTCTCTGGCTTGAGGGTAAGGTCAGCGGATCGTATGGCTTCAAAAACACTCCGAAGGCGATGAAGGTGCTCGTCAAACGTTTTTGAAAAGACAACGACATCGTCTAGATAGACGAGGCAACTTTTCCACTTGAGGTCAGCGAGAACGGTATCCATCATTCGTTGGAATGTGGCCGGAGCGGAACAGAGGCCGAATGGGAGCACTCGGAACTCATACAGGCCGTCAGGAGTTACAAAAGCCGTTTTTTCGCGGTCACGTTCATCGACTTCAATTTGCCAATAACCACTTTTGAGGTCGATTGAGGAAAAGTACTTTGCTCGCCTCAGCCTGTCAAGAAAATCGTCCACTAGAGGCAACGGGTACACGTCTTTCTTTGTGACGTTATTCAGCTTCCTATAATCGACACAAAAGCGAAGTGTACCATCCTTCTTCTTTACAAGGACCACTGGCGATGACCAAGGGCTACTTGATGGCTGTATTACACCGTCTTGAAGCATTTCCTTCACTCGCTTTTGAATCGCGCGTCGTTCGGTTGGTGAAACGTGGTAAGGCTGTTGCCGTATAGGGTGCGCGTCGCCGTAGGTTATAATACGGTGTTTGGTAATCGATGTTTGGCGGATTCTCGATGAACGTGCAAAACAGGCGTGGAATTCTATCAACAGGTCGTTAGGCCTTCGTTTGTTTTCGTCAGAAAGCGCTGGATTTATGTCGACACCCCGGAAAGGTACTTCGGTATTATCGGTTGCCTCAGAAGCAAAACACTCAGTCACATTAGTTACTGGGTAGGCATAGGCGATGACAGTACCAGGGAAAAGGTGTCGGCGCTCGTAGCTGAAGTTCGTAACAAGTACCTCGCAATGGCAATCCTGAAGGTCTACTAGGCTTCGTGCTACGCAGACACTTTGGGAAAAGAGCAGGGATCGATTGCTCTCCGCCACCAATTCACCGTGTGCTGATTTGTTACCAGCCACTTGAACCATAACACTTGAGCGCGGTGGTATCGTCACAGCATCGTCAATTACCCGCAGACATACTCGATCGTGGTCGGGATTATGCTCTAGTGTGGCGCTTTTTGTTGAGAACGTGACGAGGCGTTGTCGAATGTCGATGATAGCACCGTGCTCCCTCAGGAAGTCCATGCCAATGATCAGGGCTCGAGAACACTGACGAAGAACGCTCAAGCTGATAACAAAGGTTGAACCACGAATCTGTATTCGTGCTGTGCAAACGCCGAGTGGTATGACGATGTGCCCGCCAGCAGTACGAATCGGCTCGAGGTTCCAAGGCATCGTCACTTTCTTTAGAAGAGCAGCCTGTTTTTCACTTATTATAGAAAAATCCGCACCCGTGTCAACTAAAGCAGTGACTTTGCGACCGTCGAGCAGCACTGGAATATCTAATGAAACCTTTTCGGGACCAGCTGGTGTTGTCGTCGTCGGGGAATCTTCAGTTTGTGGAAGCGTCGGTAGGAGGCCTTGAGCTTGTCCAGTATGAGCGGCCTCGCCCCCGAAGGTCGCTGTGGTTAGTTTTCCCGGCGCGGACTGGGGGACCGACCCTGCGCCACGCTCGAATAGGTGCGGCGATTAGGAGAAAATCGCCGCGGCGACGGGGAGCGTGACTGGTGCAATGATGACGAAGTTCCGCGCTGTTGAGCCACATACTCTTCAATTTCAGGGAGCCGCTGACCGAACCTGGGTGGTGGTGAGTTCGTCGAAAATCCGCGTAGTCCAAGTTGCCGATAAGAACAGTGTCGGTAAAGATGCCCAGCTTCGCCACAGTGGAAGCAGAGAGGACGTCGATCAGGCGCACGCCATACGTCTGATTTTCGTGGGATCGGGCGAGGTGCGCTGTAATATGGCGCCGCTTGGACCGTCTGCAGCATGGCTGGGGCCACGGTGGGATGCGGGATTGCGGGTGTTACAGGTTGCTGCAAAGCTTGAGCATACGACATGCGGGGGAAGTCACCGGGTGGTTGATAATCCCGCATGCAAGATTGTTCTCTTAAAGCATGCTGGACTTCATCTCGGACAACGCTGGAGAACGAAGAGGTAGGGGGCTGCGAGGGCACTGACAGCTTCTGGAGTTTTTCGCGGATGACTGAACGTATGCGCTCTCGGAAAAAATCCATTTGGCCTCCGAAAGCTCCAAAGTAGTCCATAGTTGAAGCATTAACGTGCCGCTCGTATGACGGGGCCCGGTGCCTAAGGGTGCTTTCGATGGTGACAGCTTCCGTGAGAAATTCTGACACAGTCTTGGGTGGACTGCGTACGAGCCCACCGAAAAGTTGCTCTTTCACCCCGCGCATGAGGTACCGTACCTTCTTTTCTTCTGGCATGCTGGGGTCAGCTCGGTGGGAGAGGCGCGTCATTTCCTCGACATACATCGCAACCCCTTCATTCGGCTGTTGTATGCGGGACTGCAGATCGCGCTCAGCTCTCTCCCGACGGTCAGGGCTTGCATATGTCGCAAGAAGTCGGCGTTTGAAGTCTTCCCATGATGTAAGAATACCTGCCCGGTTCTCGTACCAGACACGTGCGCCGTCCAAAAGACTGAAATAGACGTGCCGCAGTTTGTCTGCGTCGTCCCACTGGTTGTACACGGCAACGAACTCGTAATGAACAAGCCAATCTTCCACATCCTCAAGTGCAGTGCCATGAAAAGGATTTGGCGTTCGCGGTGTGAGTAAGGTGCAATGGAGCGGCGTTGTGCCATTTGTACCGGTTGGGTTGGTGTCGGCATGGCTGGTCGGAGCTGCCATGTTGTTTGCGAGCAGTCCAAACTCAGGGGATTGCCCTCGGATCCTTCTGCTGGCGCGGTGCACAGGAGTGACCACCGGTACGACGCTTGTGTTCCTGGTATGTGGAGGGGTACGGTGCATAGACTACCCAGCACCTCCACCAGTTTGTCACGTACCAAGAGCCGTAGAGAAGGGACAGGAACAGCGGGGCAGAAAGACACGAGCGTGTATCTTCGAAAACGAGGCGCTAACCACACTTCTTCTTCGTTCTCCTTGCCCTTTTCGGCTCGCTAGGGCTTGCCGGCTCACAACTCTAGGTGGCAATATAAAGCAGTTATTTCTTGTGTCCATAAGACCCATGGTGAAAAAACGTCTCTGTCTTGTTCAATAACTGGATGAGTCAATGAAACATAGAAATTTTTGAACTTAACAACGGCCGCTTACAAGCTCATTAAAACAACAATCGACATACATGGTTGCGCACGCTAGAGGTTTAACGTGGCCTCCATGACCACGTTAAGCTCCAAGCGTATTTGCTTGGCGTGCACAGAGTCTTTGTTAAGTGTTTGCGTAGCCCACACAGAGTAAAGTCAAACCACGGCCTGTCACAGACCATGCAAGAATGTTCAAACATTAGCGCCTCCAACTAACGTGCAAACCTCGTGATATCACCTCTCGTTGAACCGTGGACCTTTCGCCGCTTGTACTCGTGTCTTCTTCCACGCGAGGACAACTCGGCGCGGCGACTACGCGTAATGTCCGTCTGTGAGCATGGCTTGGCGGCTGCTGCTACACAGCGCATGCGCAGATAGGCGAAGTTACGCCCAGGTGGTGCGCAGCTGTGGCTGGGTTATGTATAAGCAATGGGCCGGAGGGTTTTCGCGGACACCCGACGTTCTAACAGCGGCTTTAAAAGCTTCGCTCCAAATACAGTAGGAATAAATACTTTAGATAAAAAGCAGAACGCCATACTTATAATGCCGTGTAGCGCCAAATTGCGCTGGTTGCCTGACAATATTGGTAAATGCTTAACAGCTCTGACAAACCCGGACAAACAAAAACAAAAAAATGTTGACGAGACGTGTGCATATTCATGTGCGATTGGCTAATGTGAGACTCCGCTTTTGAATGAAATTGATTCTGTACTGTGATAGGAACCGTTGCAATGAGGATCTATTGGAGGCATACATGGTAAATATCACACGTGGTTGCATAAGCGAATCTCCGGCGATGCTAACTCATCACGAGCGGCGACTTCTAAGTAGAAATTTGTGACGACAGCGTATTGTTGCCTTCAGCTACCATTGAGCTCAATTTATGTAGTCGTTATAAAGCTTATATGATGCCTTTAATCCATTGTGAAGACAGTTCCGTCTGCACATGTGCAGTCGTCTCTATTTGATTGTACGTGTTTCTAAGCGCAGTTAAAAAGCGTTTACAATGAATCTGCACGAGTCAGCGACTCTCAACCGCGGCCAGAGCCAGACTCTGGTTTCCAAATATACTCAGTGATGGCCTGCAGATATTTAGGTCACTGACAGGCCGTTTACGGCACAGTGAAACTGGCAAGCAAGTCTCGAGTGTGGATGGGGCCTCAAGACACTGTATCCCCAGGAGCTGACACCCGTCCATTCTCTTGCTCTACAGGTAACAATCACAGATGCGCAAACAGAATCCCGAAACATCGACTTAATGTCTGAGAACATCTCAAGGGAAATACACAAGAAACGCAGCGCCGTTATTTCTGCATAGTTCATACCATAGTCAAGTGTCTGACGGAGTACAGTTTGGTAGGGAACAAACAGCATGAAACAAAAAAAAACATCAAACAAAATATAAGAATTTTCCATACATTTTTGCATGGAGGCTGTGCTCATACATACCAATGGAAAACAACACTCCTGCTTGGAAGCCGAAACCCATTTTTGATAACTTCCTGGATTTTAACTCGTTCGCAATTTTTTAATACACAATCTTTCATAGGTTTAGGACCCAGACAATTTCTTTTCTTTGTTTCATTACAGTTTTCGTAAACAAACGCTTAGATGTTTTGAGTTTCCTGGAGATGGGGAGCCGTGTATGACTTACTCGTTCCGCGGAGACTGGGCGGAAGATCTCCTCTACCTCGTCTTCGTCTTCTTCGTATACATTGGCCGGAGGAACGAATGATGGCGGAACGGCCGCTGGAGAAACATCCTCCGGTGCAAAGTACGGGCGATGGGGGCCGGCATAGACGTCCTCCATATTTGTCTTCCTCTTCTTCTTCTTTGGAAAATCCATGGCGTTACTGATGCTGATTTCTTTCCACGCGGCTCATACCAATGATGAATAGAATTTACTCAACAGTGCTTTACTATTGCAAAAAAGCGAACATTCTATGCAGGTACATTCGGGAGCGGAAGCTTAGTAACCAATGGGTATAAAAAAGATGTAGTTTCAGCCTAGATATCTGTGTTAAAACTACGTGACCTTGCTCCACTACTAGCTTTGAACACTGCATTTCATTAAAATAAGGGTGTTTCATCGTTTCCGACAATAATAGGATGTCACTAAAAATTTGGTCCAACTAGTTGGTGCTTGCTTCATGAAATGAGAGGAGGCATTTTTCCTCCTTTCGCCGGGTGTTTTCTTCAGTGTATTGCGTCTTCTGTAGTCATGTTGGCTGCTATCAGCCGAAACGTTTATTATTATTTTTTGCTTCCTGAATACCTATTATTGGTTGAAATCAAGTGACCCGGAACACTTGTTTGACAAGTGCGTTACGTTAGATCACTTGTTCTCGATGTAATGTACCTAAAAGAAATTTTTTCAGTTATTGTGGTGTCGTTGTCTGTAAGCTTTTGTTCTCTGCGGGACCTTTAGGAAATATTAGTACTGATATAAGTGAGCATGGCATTTTTATAGGTGCAGCTTCTACGTTAATATTCATCCGCTGAGATGGCCAAGTATACTTACGGCACTTAGCTGCTGGCTTGCTTGGAAGTCGATGGTTTAGTACCCGGGTGCAGTGGTCACAATTTCGTGGAAGCGAAATGCTAATGTTTGGCTATACTTAGGTTGAAGAGCACGTTGATGGAACCCATATGGCCAAAATTCTAAATGTTCATCTCATATGGTGTGTCTCAGAATCCCATCGTGGTACTGGGTCGTGAAAACGCAGGAACTCTTGCATTACGCTAAAACCCACATTTTCGGACAGATCCTCCCCTCTCCTTTATTTATTGATTTCGCCACTAAGATTCTGTGAAAGTTTAGAGATTTGGAGTGATTGTTCTTGCTCGTGTTGTGCTTATAATCCTGTTCTGCGATTCTACTGTAGATGAGATGATGGAGTGTCTTACGCTCAAAATCTTCATCACATTTACAATATGATCTCTGCAATACCAATCAGTATTATTGAATCAGTTTCGAAGACCAATAAATAAACTCTGACTTTTTGCGTGTCAATCAATTACCCTTTTATAATATCGGAAGCCCAATTAGATCAACTAGAGGACGATGGGTAAGACAGGTAATTTACTTTAGCTTTCTGTTCTGGGCTGTAGATAACAGCATATGTTTTACGAAGTTAGAACCATCAGGAACGATACCTACTAGCGCTGTATGGAACCGCCTACTTTGTTTTCTACATGGCGTACAGCTCAAACAAACATGCAAGCTCCTTCAGGTGATCGATTCATTGATATGTGGGGTTTAACGTCCCAAAACCACTATATGATTATGAGAGACGCCGTAGTGGAGGGCTCCGGAAATTTAGACCACCTGGGGTTCTTTAACGTGTTCAGGTGTCCGCCCGCTTAGTTAGTGTGACAGGTCGCGTGCCGAGTCAGAGTTGTAGTTTTATAAAACCCTTCCGTGATATGTTTGAACTTTTGAATAATTTTTCACTTTACAATTGGAATCAGCCTAGGGATTTTCAGCAGCTTCGCTCGACTGAGTTGTTCGGGATGCCTGTTTACAATTGCGGATGTGAATGAAACTTAAAATTCAGTATTATTTGATTAAAAATAATTCAGAATAAGTATCATAAAACCTGACAGCATATCTAAAGAGTCCAATAAATTTAGCACTCTTCTATCGGCCAATGAGATTTATGCGCACATTCAATGTGTGCAATTCATGAATCTGCGTCTTCACTGCGGAAACGCAGCTGCTATACAAACAAAGATTGGCCGTAAATCACCCTTCGGGCAACGCCTGAAAAAATTATTGTCCCGAATGACGACTGGGGCTTTGCTCGCCGAGACCATCTTTCTGAAGACAAGATTTTCAGTCTTCCTGAGAATATAA
Organism: Rhipicephalus microplus; assembly: GCF_043290135.1. Classification (NCBI taxonomy): domain Eukaryota; kingdom Metazoa; phylum Arthropoda; class Arachnida; order Ixodida; family Ixodidae; genus Rhipicephalus; species Rhipicephalus microplus. Next base: position 37,197,251 of record NC_134707.1, on the reverse strand, counting down.
AAGCTCCACTACATTTCTCCGAGTAAAAAGTGTGGAGCTTTCTTTACCACAGCCAAAGTGGTTACAGCCACAATAGAAACTGTTAAATAACTTCGTCGATATTGTGATAACACTCTATCTTCTCACTAGAGTGAAAAAGCGGGACGTTAAAAGAGCCGTACGTTCTGTACTGTGGGTGTGAAGAGTATTTTCTTGCCTGTGCAGGACGATCCGGTGATCAGAAAGGCCGGTTAAGTCCCGGGTGGCGTCGCCATTGCACATCGGCCTGGCGCCACCTGCCTCTGCCTAAATAAGTGCAGAGACGAGCACTCAATGTTTGTCCAGGACGCGCCAAAAACGGCCGTCCAAATTAACATTTTAAGAACAGACTTGAAATAGAAGTGGTGGTCACAATATATTCTATTCGATGAATAGGTTTCAGTGCCACCATAAAGGGCTTCAGCCTTGTGTCTTTGTTTCATGAGTTGCTACTCATGAAAACGGTTCAGCTCGTGGATTGGACGTTTCATGCATGGTCTCATTAACTGCTGTCGCAATTCTAGAAACAAAAACTTCGAGGCCAGCACTTGGCCGCACAAGGTTTAAAACAGATAAATTACACAATATTCAAGACAAATATGGTTGCTTCAGTGTTGGTTTTATGCCTTAGCTAGCTGATGAGCGTATCATCCAGGATGCTTCTAGATTGTTGGCAGACGTTTGGTGGGTGGTGGTAAGTTGATTATAGGTTGATTCTCTGCGCTAAACGGTTCGGATTGAACCACATACAGTCGCATGTACGACACGGACGTCCAAATTTCAGAGACAGAAACTAGCGGTGAAGGCAAGCCTTTGGAGCTCTCATAGATTTACTGTGACGTCATGATTGGCGCCAGCTTTCCAACGCTTCGAAGTATTCTCCCAGCTGCTACTGCATTTGCCGTTCCCTTTAGTATTCTCTCGTTCTACGCTCTGAGCGTTTTCGGCCCTCGACCATTACTTAAAAGCCAGTTAGTTGGCGCATTGTTGTCGTTTTAATATTTAGTGAAAAAGTGGTGGGCAGGGTAGTTTGCAAAGTTTCTGTAGCATAAAATCGTTTATGATGCTGATAGTTTCCTGGTAGGCCTCCCATATTATGGTATGCTTACACAGTAGCTTTGCTTGCACAGTATCTAAGATTATTATTGGAAGAAGATTCGCTTAAGAGTCGAAGTTCGGGACACCCCCATGAGTTACCTTAACTTGTGTATAAGGCCAGATTATAACAGTTATGAATTTTAGAATAAAGTCAGCATGTCAGAACAACTCATGAAGTACCTTCAGAGAGTATGAGCTATGCTATAAATATTTAGTTTTGGCTAAATGTACTGTGACATTTTACATGACGCCATTTAACAATGACACCCGCTTTAAGTGTGGTATCATCATCGTTATTTATAGAGGTAAAAGAGGAAGTCGAAGAATACAACCAATCTTTCTGAGTGGGTAGGAGCCATGATTTCAAGTAAACGAACAAACATAGTCGATTATTCATTCGAACGCTGTTGCTTATTGTGCTCTTACTTCAGTTTACGCAATCAAGAAAAACGTTTTCCGCGGAAAAATAATGGAGCCTGGTTGCATTTTATATTTAGGGTGTTTAGTATCTGGGGATTTACAAATTATGAGATCGTTACCAAGTCATCTCCTCCACTTTGGAAAATTTTCACTTGACTCGAGATGCGCTTCACACTACATTCATGGGTCACCATATTTATTGATTATAGTTATATTCATTTTACACTCAAATATCATACTATTTATATCTGTCGATATCTGTTGATTAACCACTTCTTCGTCAAACATTCATGTGGGCGTGAGCCATATTCATAGGCTCTTAATTTCAGTGACAGCGGCTGCTGTTAAAAAATTGCCAGAAGAGTTGACAGTGACAAGTTCATTTGATTCTACTTACGACTATCATGTCCATCGTAAGAACGTCTGTTATGCGGCAGCTGTTGGCAGCAATCGAGATCAGTTCGGGGAGGGCCGGCAGCGTAGACGCGACGTGACCACATAAACTAGTGTTGACGCTGCAGCAGCCTCCGGGCTCGTTCCTATGCGGCCCCCAAGCGTGCAATCACAGACAGAGCCATTTCCTGAGCAGGGGAAAGGTAAAGTTTAAGGCACGCAATGAAAACCATGGGAGGAACGAGCAAGGTGCTTTAGACAATAAACGAGAACAGACACAAATCAGAGTGATACCTTGTGTTCTAAAAGTTCTTACGAAACACACGTTGTCACTTTTGGCATTGTTCTTTCGTCCGCCGCGATGATGTAGTGGTACGGAACATGGCTTCTGATGCGTAGGTCACTGGTTCGATCCCAGCACCCACAGTGGAATTTCGATATAGGCGAGGTAGTTGAGGCCTGAGTTCTTGCGACATCGGTGAACGTTAAAGAACACCAAAATGTCAAAATTTAAGGAGTCTTTCCCTATGGCACCCCAAGAAATGACATCGTGGTTTTGAGATGTTTAAGCCAAGGTGTTATTATTTTCGTTGCACTGAATTTATTTGACCTTAGCGAAAGTGAACACACTCAGAGAAATAAACTGCATACCATAAATCAAGGTGTTCACGCTCCGATGTGGCCTCGTTCAAAGCAGACGCTTTGTTGTGCCGAGGTACGTTTACCGAGCAAAGACATGTTGATCAGCTGTGCCGAGGTATGTTGACCGAGCCAAGCCATGTTGATCAGCTGTAGGTAGGCTTCATGACTTCATCTTGTCTTCTGTGCCAAATATAAACCTTCTGGGCGGGTTCCATTTCAACTGCGACTACAGCGAATGGCAAGACAACATACGCACCGACGGAAACAGCCTGTCTGTTGTCTTTACATCTAGTGCGTGTAACGAAAATGTGTTCTACATTTCGCTAGGTTACAGTCTGACGGCTTGTTTCAGATTTGAAATGAAACAACTAACTCTTGCTCAAACCTTGTTTATGTCGGCGATTAATTGCGCATTGTTTGTGTGTTCTTGTTACATCTACTGACGTCCAGGTAGAGGACTTCAGTGGATCAACAACTAAGAAACTAGGAAGCTTTTTCGGGTTCCTACACGTGATTCGGGATGCAAGATAGAAGCGAACACAATTTTCGGAGATAAACTGTTATGAGGCGGAGCATAGTAGATGAACTTCAGATCTCAGCCGACTCGTACAACCTGATCTCGTCCAGCCAGAACACGGCATCTAGCCTTACACTGCTCCAGCTTGTGTTCCTGCCGTATGCGTGTCTTTTTTCTCGAGGCTGCTCTGAACAGGCCCCGTCAACGTGCTATAGCGTAAGCTTTCCTCCACAAAAGGAAAAAGAGCATCATTAGCTCCTTGTGCATTGTTGTGATCTTTTATCAAACTGCTCAAGTCTGAACTTGAGCCAACTAACGCGATCTCAGATTCTTTCACACACACTATTTCATTTGAGCAGGTGAATTTCGATGTAAAGAACGTGCTTCGGCGAAGCCTCGCTTGTCCATCGAGGCTTCCGCTGTTGTTGCACGCTCACTGAAAATTTGAAAATGTTTCACACGTGAATGATTTTATTTCATGTATGTTTCACAGCTTATTCCATGTATTTGCCACAGCGGCACGACAGTAAGAGGGTTACAAAACGCCTGAAAGCTTGGTGACTTGTCAGCTGTTCGTTACGACGGTGTAGTGTGGTGCTGTTGTGTGGATTCAATAACAAGGATCCTTTGACAGTGTCCTCTGTTGCCATGTGAGAGCTGCAATATTCTAATGGATGGCAACAAATTATGTATGTTTATTAGAGTGACACGCAGTACCGAAGTACATGCAGAACATGCCATAGCTTATGGGTTCGTTATATTATTCCAAAAGCAATTTTTATTTTCTGTTTCTATTTTTATTGGTAGCAATATGTTACAGTCTATATACAAAGAAGGGTCTCGAAATCAGGGAGTGTGCTGAGTCTCTTGATTATTAGCAACAAAATACCAAAGTAAAAAAATACAGAGCAGTATCTAAAGTCATACAAATAAGATAAAAAACTACGTAAGGACAGATGAAATGCGAAAGGAAGAATGTAAAAACAGTCGTTATTGAACTCAAGGAACACTCGTTCCATTTATTCCTTGTGTACCTGCGCAGCTGCACTTGTAAACATGAACTATCACCAGTTTATTAAACTCTCAACGTTACTAAGGTTAAAGAAGGATGACAGACTGAGTAAGGTAGTAGACATGCGTGGTACTTGAACAGCGCGAAAAAAGGGGCTAAGAGAGAGAATACACATGACATGCTGAACTTCTCAAGGAGTGTTTTTGAAGAAAGATATTGCTTTTTTTTTGAAGTCAGATAACAAGCACATGTGAATGCCTGTTGTAAAAAAAACACTAATTAGTAGATGAAAACTTCGCACACTTCCGTCATTGTTCCTGATTCAGCAGATTCGTCTCCTCATACGCAATGATACAAGAAGGCTGACTAACACAGTTGCTTTTTTTTTCTCGAAATGCGACGGGCTTCTGCTAATTATCAATTTCAGAATTTATCTATTTCAGAAATTGTGGGCAACCACATTCAGTGCAGTTCAATAGTTATCTTCTATTTCATATTGACTTGTGGTCAAGCACTTATCTGCAGCTTTTCCTCCCCTACGCATTTGCGAACGCGAGCCATAGTGGCGTCGCTGGAGCAGAGCCCCAGAGGCGTAATACCTGCGGCCTTTCATCGGGCACGAACGCGATGTTCTCAGCACTCCTTGTAGTCTCGGCTGCGGTCTTCGCGCACGCCCTTACAGTGCCCACCTTGCGACGCCATTCTCCAAGCCAGGTCAAGTGGGCCGTGCGATAGGCGAACGACTCGGCACCTGTCTTCACATTTATTTGACATCGTACGAACCAACACAAATGTACCTTGCGGGGCATTTAGACCGAAGACATTCTGAATTGGAACTTGCTCCAAACCACCTGATTGTGTTCAAGTATACTTTATCATTAGCTGAACATGTTACTTGGTCGAGATTCAGAATAATATTGGTGATGTTAAATGCCAAAATCTCAATTTCATTATGAGCTAAGTCGTAGTGAGCCATTTTAGATCGATCGTGAACAGTTTCCAAGGAAACACACTTAAAACACGAAATAAACGAGTGAACACTCGTGTGCACTCTTTCGGTCGTGTGCCTGTGTCCTCTGTTCTTGTAATTGAGTTTGACGGCAAGTTCTTCCCACAATGTGGAACTCACGCAATACTGCTCGCTCGATAACTTACTGCTTCCTGGGTATTCCCTAACACTCGGGTTTTCTTGCGTAATCGTCTGCTCCGAAAAGTGATTGCCGTGGCCTCAAACAAAACCATCTCGCCTCGAGTTTTTCAGCGTCAAAATTTGCCTGCTCAACCAGTAATGTTAGCAAGGAGTTATTTACTTACGCTCATCTATGCGAAAAAAATGAGCGAAAGCAAATTCACCGACTATTATGACAGCACATGATGCAAATTTTGAGCGAGGCTACCTGTTGGGGGTAAGGCCAACTGTTCTGGCTTATCATAAACTTTTTTGTGAAGTGCGACAACACCCACAGCACCACTATTCGTATTTCTGTTGCTGATGTTGGATGCGGCTGATGAGACTGAAGAATTATGGCGGAGTGCTTTGCAGAAGGTGCGAAGCCTTAAACCACACACTGGTCACGTAACTAGCATTCTGTAGTGATAAAATGTTATTTTAGCATTCTGCCTTGCTATATTAGGTAGATAAGGGAATTCCTTTCCCGACGTCATGCCTGTATAGTGTCTTTTTACCAATGAGTTATAAAGCTGCTGCGTAGCTCTCTGGATTTGATTGAAATTCACGCAAAGGTTCAATCGCATTCATGCGGTGAAAATTACCCAATCACCTCCTGATAAAGAACTCTGAAATTGAGAGATCAATGCTCTACAAAGTGTTGCTCAAATTGACGCCACAGAATAACAGGTGTTGCAGGCCAACGCCTATGTTTTTATATGGCTAGCATTTCAGTCGCGCAGTGAGCCTACTAAATTCACCTTGTTGGCTAGTTGCTTGAACATTTTCAATAAGAAAACACAGCGGCAAAACAAAAACAAAGAAAAAAAACGAGGAGACGAACGGTGGAGCTTTATGTAGAGTAGAGTAAAACTTTGAATAGTCGCAAATACTCACGCTTAGAGATGCGCCAAGAACTGTGTAGTTTTAACAAAAAATTCCTAATTACTAGCTTAGGGGTCGTCTATTTAAACACGAAAGAAGTTATAATGTAGCAAATTGCACATACGCGGTGTGTTACTCGTTCCTTGCTTCGTTTCCATTTTTATAGCGCTGTTTCCTGATTGAAGACACAGACTGAACTACGCATTACCGCTATGAAGGCATGAATCCACTGATATGTTGTTGTCTTAGTAACAATGGAATTTTTTTTTTGGACATTCGATACACATTGTTGTTTACATTCACCGTGCAATGTCACTAAGAATGATCTTCTTGTGTTTAGCCTTACTTAAAGCAACGAGGCAATGAGTAATACCAAATAGCTACTTAGCGGGTAGCACACTCCTAATTATGTCCTGGTTAAACTCGAGCTATATCCTGGAAGCTAGAAGAAAACTGTTTTTTTTCCTGACTATATATAGCACATTAGGTTGGGCTTAGCTCAGAGTGCAGCTGCAAGTTCATAGCCAGGAATTTTTTCGATTTTGGGCAAGGGAAGGCGCTTGCTTAATTAAGGCTTTGACTATTTGAGGACATCACATACCCTCATTATTTCTGGTCACTAAAACACACGCTTCCTACAAATTTCGGGAGTGAAGGAGGGTTGGGAGCCATAGACCTCAGCCCCGCTACGGATCTGCTTCCCTACTTGTATGGTAACTGAAGATCAACTTGATTCATCAGTTCACGAAACTTTCATGAAGCACCATACCTCTAAGATGGTTCTCTGCTAAATAATAAGTCGTTGGTTCAATTACTGGTTTTGGTGTAGCCCATGCAACATTCCTAAAATGTACCAAAAATAAGTTCAGCTTATGCAAATCATCCTGGAGCCATCTACTACGACGTGTGTGACACAGCATCTTCCGCCACTCAACACTATAATTCTGGTGGGGTTGAGATGAGAAGCCCTTCAAGCAAGGAACATATTTTAATCTCAAGCTCATGATTATGCTACATGCCACAGCTTTCGGCGAAGCAATTTCACGAAACGTTGTTTTATTTTGAGGATTTCTTCTAGACGAGAAATATAAATGCAGCGAAAGAGTTTGTGTACGTCGTAGCAGCTATTTGTAGGTGTAGTAACCTTAGCTTCCAAAGCCACCACCTGTGATCCGCTGTGATTGTGCGAAGTGCTTTAAATATCCTTCTTTGGACAACACGACAGTCATACGTGAAAAGCATTCGCGATTGTGTGCACAACACGCGCGCACATTCAACTCGTTTACGTCAAAAATGCTGCTGATGGTAGTTTCCTGTTTTTCTATCTTTCTATTCTTAAGCAGTTACAGTTTGAATTAATGGTTAACGCTTCTTTCATTGCTTGCGTCTTTTGCTCTCTCTCTTTCTCTCTCTCTTTCTCAATCTCTGAATGAATATGGCTTGAAAAGGGAAACGCAATTTTCGCAGCATAAAGGTAAAATAATAGTACATTCCCGACGATGCTTATGGGCTTTCTCAAAGAGCTTAGCGCTAGTTCATGAAGTTGTGCGATTTTAGCCTGCTCAGAGATGAAATCTAAGCGGCAGGCTGGATACATGAAGCATGCATGAAAAAAGATAACATATAATCACGTGTACTCGGGCGTCTTATGTACGCAACTGAAAGCGCTTCACTTTTTGTGTTGCTCGACATCACCGCGAAAACATTTCGAGTAGAACACAGGTTGCCATAGGACTGCGGCCACTGAGGTAGTAAGGATGTCTTTTTTGGTACAAGTACGTAATCTCACATATAAAACTGCCAACATGTTCTGCATTACTGCGGCAGAGAAGCAGGCTACCTGACAGGGACGGCTGCCTTCGAGCGCTCGACTACAAGCGTACGTAAGTGAAGTTTTCACGTCTAGGTAGACCGCGGCAGTGGCGTATGGCGGGGTCGGTTCTTGGGTACTGATTCTAACGTCTCGGGTTCAATTACGGCCGTGAAGGTGGAGATCGAATAGAGGCAAAAGGCCCCTGTACAGTGTTATATCAATACAGAAGATGAGATGGTCAAAATTACCGGACCCTTCTGCAACGGCGCACCTCAAGATGAGATCGTAGTTTTAAGATCTAAAACATCAACAATAATATTAAATATTCAAATCACATTCAGGTACTAGAGTTTGTTCCAAATTACGTGTTAACTTATAATGCATTTACATGGGTTGATTCGGGCGAAAGAACACCCTTCAGGGCAGCGAAGCAAGCGGTTACAATCTGAAAACTGTTAAGCAACCTTTGACTGAATTCCTGCTTTTATGCTTCGGGTGTTAGTGCCACAAACTAGGCGTGTGGTAATTTAGCTTGCGCTGGCTCGGGCCGTAGAAATACAGTCAACTCCGTCTTCTACAAACGTCGGTATAATAAATATTTCAGACCAACAAAGGTTTAGAAAAGCTCCGTTTGTTTTCCAGTGTGTTCTACGCATGTATCTTTCAGTTAAACAATCTTCGGAAAAGAGAACACTTCAGTTGAACGAATTTGGTGTGCTGAGTCGGGTTAACATTGGTGATCACTTCAACGATGTCTTGTGCTCAACAGTACTGGTATATGGCCAATACATGCCGGCCTCAGATAGGTCATGCATTGGCGGTGGTGCATCATTGCTTCTGCGTGTAACCTCACAGAGACAAAGCCATTGTGCGGAAAACGACAATGAGCCACGTGTGGTCCAGTATCGGCGAAGATCTATTAGATATCGAAGTCGCTTCCAGTGTTCGTCCGAAGCAGAAAAACAGAAAAGTGCGAGGAAGTTGCAATGGCTGAAGCTGGTTCAAATACTGCTTATCGAGCCGAGGCTACAGAATACACGAGAAGTTCGAAGGCTAGGCGTAATCGCAGCAAGCTGTGCCAGGGGCAGTGCACAGAAACATATAATTTCTCGACAGCCTATTCTCCAATCATTGCGCTTCAGGGGTACCATCCCTAAGGAAAATTCCAGCATTATTTTCATAGTTTATAACTTGTAATTCACACGTTCTCTTTTACTTCTGTGGAACCTAATACTGTTTCGTATTTCAGTAACCATTGAGTTCAGTCAATTGAAAGGAACTAGTTCTTTAGGTTCTTTGAAGCTCACTCATGTGAGTTCACTAACGTTGTACTACTTAAAAAAAAAACTCTTGGTACACTCACATAAGCTGTTGCTGCGTCGTTAATTAGGTCAAAACCACATGTGGACAGTACCAAGCACTGGGCGCACTGATGACGCATATTGTGCGTCAAAACAACAACCTTTCGAAGTTGTTAGGCTATCATTGTTCTAACTAGAGCTCGCCCCCCCCCAAAAAAAAATTACGGGCTGTACCGAAGCACACCCTCGGAGTGTTGCTCAGGTGAGATCAAGGTGCACAAGATCGAACAATACGCGCGATTGTCCAAGACAGAGTGCACATCCTCGTGTGCCTCGGTGTAACATACCACACATGATGCGTGAAGACGACGATAGTTCCGATCATGGTTCGTGACTGTCTTATCGTTCCGTCACTCTCCAATAACCTGCACCCGACGTATCAAGTCAGGTGCTGGAGCAAAAAATGGCAGCATATCCAAGGGGTGAATGATGGAGAGTGGGGCGAAGCATCCGTCCGTCCATTCGTTCTTCCTTCCGTCCGTCCATGTGTCCGTCTGTGTGACCGTCCGTGCGTGCGTCTGTTCGTACGTGCGCACGTCCATCCGTGCGGCCGTCCCTGCGTTCATCCATGCATCCGCCCCTGCGTCCATCTATCCGTGCAGCCATCCATGCGTCCGTCTATGCATCTGTCTGTGTTGATGTGTGTCCGTTCGTCCATATAGTCAACACTCCAAGTACCACCATCTCGCATCTTTTCATCATATATTCCGCATATAGAAGCACCGCCATCCAGCGGACATTCCAAGGACTAAACGAGAGGTGGCACACACACACTTTCTTACGACTTGCGCTTCGGGTCTACTTCCCACCTTTAACCACCTCGACTTCATGGTATATACTAGTTCACTGTATTGATGGAACTGCGGCCCAACACTCGCAAAACCTTTCTAAAACCAAGCAGGTTACGCCCAGCGACCATAACGTAGCAACCCTTTCTTGTTAGATAATGCTCAATGTAAAATGCCAATGGCTGCTAATGGGGAATGACAGACAGGAGAATTCGGCTTTTAGTTAACGCGCACGCTGCGCATTTTTTATTGTTCAACAACGCACAGGAGAAATATCCACGGGCACCAGCTTGGAGGTCAAAACGTAAGACTGGTTACGCACTACGACGAGGGACGAACGAGTTCCTCTTTGAGGAGCTTCGCCCCGATAAGAGCGAGTAGCCTGAAAAACTTGTATGGAAGCAGAGATGGGGTGACGTACGTGGACACCGGCCGATACTGAGAGTGAAAGTTGCTCAAATGATCGCAGTTGTCAATCACACTGGCAAAATTGTAAGTGAGGATCACGGTACATCCAGAGGCGACCGAACAGGCGGCAATTGCTCGTGCACTGATTGCGTCGCTGGAGGCTGCCGTTGTTATCGGCTATTCGCAGGTCCGTGGCGTAACACGCGGCCGCATCCCATGGCAAGTAGCCCGCATGCTTCAATCCCGGTATGGCACCAGGGGTGGCAGCGAGCTCCGAGCAGTGATGGCATCGACATCGTCGTACTCGATTTGAAAGCCAAAATCTAGATGGGAGCTCACCGATGGAAACGCGTAGTGAGATAGTCAGGGTGAACAGTGGGAGTGCCTCAAACAGGTTGGCTGACGCTTCGATAGAAGGACCTATCTTCGTCAAAGGCAGCTTGTCATGCTTGGCGTGTTAGATTTAAGGGCGTTGATAGTGACATCATCTCCTGAGGAACAGGAGATGACGCCACTATTAACCCCCTTAAAAACATATCCGCCAAGAATGACAAGGCGCATTTAACGAAGATAGGTCCTCCTATCGAAATGTCGGCCAGTCTATTTGAGGCACTTCCATGGTTCACCTCAATTTCAAAACCGAAATTGTAACGGTCTTTCTCCCGCCGCACAAGCATCGTCCCAGCGTCTCGCTTTCAGGAAAGCCGGCGGTCAACACCGCGTCTTGAGGTCTCACTGACCGAGCCGCGGCTGATTCGGTGGCCGGCTCCACCTCTGAGAGTATAGGGCTATGACAGCATTAAAAAGACGCAACAGCAACTAGAGCGGTAGTGGGGATATCACCTGACCCCAATCAGCGATGTCATGCTAGATTACAGACTCAACAGAGGAAATACTCATTACTATACAACTAATTAAAAACATAGAAGCTATTACAAAGGAACACTTAGCCCAGCCCTCGCCACCCCAGCGCGACGAAGCTACGCCTCTGTTATCCGAGTCTATAGGCCCTTTCACTGTTTAATAACACAGCCCCTTGATAATATCCTGTTTCGTCTAACAATGTGCCTTAATAGCACCGTCCAGCAAGAAGAGCTTTAGAAAATAGCCGGCTGATTTTCTATATTGTTTTTCTCCTATTTGGCAAATATATTCAAATAAATGATATTTTGAGCTACATAAAAGTACAAAAGATTCTTCTAAACTTTACGCACGTTCCTTCTATCTGAAAAACTGAAGAAAGCTCTTTGTTACACTTCAAAGAAACTTGAAAACGTGCTTTCACTTTGGACGTTATGAACTGGTAAAAGAGTCGACCGCAAGATTTCCTGGGTGCAACACTTGCCATCTTGAAACCGTCTCATCTTTATGCCCCCCTTCCCATTTTCCCAGAGTGGGGTAGCAAACCGGGCATGTGCCTGGTTAACCTCCCTGTTCTCTCTCTTGTTGTTCTTGTCCTCCTTGAAACCGTCTACACACGACGGATGCATGTGAAGTGTGTGGGCAAAAAGCCACACTGCGTTGCATGCTTTCCGAGCATGCCAGGAGAGGTAATGCACCTGCCACCACTCACTGTGAGATGCACGTTAGGCAGGGATGAACTACGAGGCGAAAAAAAAATTAACACGGTCCCTTCGAAGAATCCAACTCTACTGCATACATTACGTCGCGTACGTCGTCTGCGTCACCAAAAAAATATAAAAAGTACGCAAGATCCTGACAGTATTGTTGCTTTATAAGTGACCTGCTGCAACTACGTACCGAATTGCTAAAAGCAAAATATTTTTATTTTAGAGTCTAACATTCAGGATTACTTCAATCTAACACACAAATTTTGGACTTCACCAGCTTTTGCACATGGTACAGGCATTGATAGTTGCGCATTAACTTTCAGAAAACAGTAGTAGTATCGTTCACTAACAGCCACACGCCGTTGCCGCATGTGTAAACTTACGAGAACACAATTACTCCCCGGGCACAAGAGTACAAATACCTTGGGGTTATCTTATCACACAATTTACAATGGTCGCAGCATATTGATTACATCACATCCAAAGCAGTGAAAAAATTAGGTTACCTGCATCGTGCGTCATGTAAGTCTCCAAAATGCACTGAGTTACTGTTGTATAAAACCCTTATACTTCCTATACTGGAGTATGCTTCATGTGTTTGGAAACTGTATAAAACATGTCATGTCAACAAAGTTGAACCTGTACAAAGGAAGGCGGGTGGCTTCATTTGCCATCGCTACGATTGCAAATTTTCACCTTCATCAGCAATGAATTTCTTGAAACTCGCTCTCCTATACACGAGACGGGATACCGATTACTTGAAGCTATTGCATTAATTTCTTCACTCGTCTTGTCGACTATCTTGAGATGAATACATCTCATATGCTAATACTCTTCATACTAGACGTTACCACAGCCTCAGCTTAAAGCCTTCCTTTACGCACACGAACATTTTTAGGAACAGCTATTTTCCTATAATTATGGAAAGGTGGAACGAATTACCCGGTAGTATTCGTGAAATGTTGTGGTCATATTTTGTAGGCGCTCTGTTATAAGCAATCGTTGTTTCTTTTTTCTTTTTGCTATGATTGCTCAGCCCTATAAACAGTGTACTTTGTTCATGTAAATGTACCCGACTCCTGCAATAGCCCTGTATAGGGCTGCAGTATTTTAAGATAAATAAAGTAAATGAATTATTGAATCGTTCCTGCTGTCACCGCGTGAGGGCAGGGGCCGGCCGCTGCCGCTGTAGCAATCATCACTGTAGATCGACTGCGTCAGCGTCACTGACGATCCATCAACGAGTTCGATCGTGAGCTACGCTGACGGTTTTATGGTGCACCGGGTTATTCAGTAGATGAGACACTTAAGGATCTCGCTCCAAAGAAACGCTACTTTAGCATTAAATAGTATCCTATGTGACTACGTGCCCAGTGCTGCATAACAAACGTCAGGCCTGTGTGAAAGGCGCAGCACAGTCACCGCGAAAGCTGAAACGGTGGCCTTTCAGAGACTTTTCTAAACGCTCATTGGGTAACTACTGCAAGCACACTTGCTTGATACCCACTAAGGCATAATTATTAAACTATTGGGTAGTACGCCGGCAATTGCTATGCTTTCTATTTCATTATTCTTCGAGAAGCGTGGTATCCGCTTTACACTTGCGAGGAATTCCATGCCACTTATTCATGCAATGGCTGACGACGATGAGGAATAATGGCTGAAGTGAGTATGCACCACAGTTAATTGGGGAACAAGAACAAGCTTTTGTAATAGGTTGAAGTAATGAACAGCCCACTCGTTAAGCTATTCGCATTGTGCGACGACTGGTTATTCTTTCGCTGTTTTAAAACGCTTTAAAATCGTATTGACATGGTTGCTTTCCCGACATCAAGCCTGCCCAAAGCAAGTTTGCCAACAAGTCACAAGCACCAGTGCCGCTCAGTGGTAGAATACTGGGCTGGCGACCATTGGACCCGGGTTCATGCCCCACTATGTCCTTGGTGCTAGGTTTGCCAAAAAGTCACAAGCACCGGCGTTGGTCAGTAGTAGAATGCTGGACTGGCGCCCAGCAAAGACGGGTTTCAATCCCCACTGTGTCTGTGGTGCTAGGTTTTTTTTTAATTTCGTGTGATGTGGTTACAGACACCAGTGGTGGCAACGGCGGTGGCAGCGGCGGAAGGCAACTGCGTTTGACCCGAGTTGTGATCTCATAACAGCTTTCGCTGTAAAATTGTTGCTTCTGTGTTTGCTAGTATTGGTCACTCGAGCCTGGCTTCTTACAACACAACTCATCACACAGGAGAAAGCCAAGGCAGGTTTTCTGAGTTTGTTGAACTGATTTGTTCAACGTCACTTGTTGTCTGTCACACTGCGCATTGTCTTACACGCTCTGGGAAGGTTCAGCAATACATTTAAAACACAGTCACGTGCGTTGAAGGCAATGCTCTTGAACGCCGTTGAACGCTAGTCATTAACTCGTTAGGTTCCAATGACTGCACTGACTGTTGACAAGCTAAAGGCGCGGGCTTAAATCGGTTGTGGGAGGACAACTCTGCAAGTTTATCTCGAGAAGTCAGTCTGGCGACCACGAAATCGGCCCGGTGAGCTTCGAAAGCCAGTGCGACCATAGGGTAGGTGCTTCACCAGCAGTGTTTTTGTGAATGAACAAGTACACCTTACTCAAAGTACGTCAGTTTAAAGTCTGGGCTTTTGTCTCATTTCTCGTCCCATCCCCGGCCATGTGGTGTTGCATGCCATACGTAAGCAAAACCAGGAGTAACAGAGCCATGTGCAGTATAGCAAAGGGGTGGTATAAAGTTGTATGAGGGGGAGATATTTCAGGGCCAGGGGTAGGAAGAGGTGATAGGGGAGGGTAGAACTCTGCATAGCCGTTTATAATAAGCATGACAAGCGTAGGAGGAAGAAAGAGGGAGAGATGAGAAGACCACTGCATCACAGATGAAGGTTTTTTTTTTCATCGGGGAGGCCTATCAGACTGCAGCGCACTCTTGCCAGTCAACGCCAACATTGCCATAGGGAAGAAGAATCGCTCCTACGCATTTCATGAAGCTTTCATGATGACTGTCGATACATGAAACTCTTTTTTTTATCCAATTTGTTTTACTTAGACGTGAGCTTGACAAGCTTGACAGCATTTCTATTGACAAAGGGAAAAACGCCTTCTTTCGATTCCTCAAACAGAGCTGCGGGATCATGGCATGGACGGAGACCCACAAAATAGGTCTCCTTCTCTTCAGCGTGCTCCTACTTCTGGGCTTCTCTCTGGATGCCGTGAAGGCCTGTGACCAGCTGGAGTGCCGCCGTCGCTGTCGCAGTGTCGATTCGCGCTGGGGCAGCTGCGTTCATGGCTCGTGCGTTTGCGGAGACTTGGAGCCAGAGGCACAACCTTCTTTCCTACCTGCGTATATCGGAATGCCAGGTTAGAAGCAAGAGCATCAGCTCGACTCTGTGGTTGACGCCGTTTAAAAGAAGAATAAATAAACACTCCCAGGTTTACACCAGTCGGAGAACCTAAAGGACAGCTGTACTCTCTAAGAAAAAGCGAGTGAATAAACAGATAAAAGTTTACAGGTTCTCCTGTTCGTTTGGTTAAGACGATTTAAGGGTGAAACCTATCTTATATTTCTGATAAGCGGGTGTAATATTTTTGTCGTCTTCGAGCAGCATTCAGTACCGAATTCGCGTAATTTTTCTTGCTTGTACAGGACAGTTGGCAACCCAGTATTCATGTCTCCCTTTTAAAGAACCATGGACGAGCAGTTATGTTTGTCCAATTTTTCGTGAACGTTCTTCCAACAGCATATTTGAACAGAAAGTCGAATCTTCTAAGGATGCGTAGCTCAATTGCAAAACCAGCCCAAACACGAAGTCCATGAAGTGAACCATGCCGAGAGGTCGAAGCAATGGGCCGTACAGTGATGCCGTACATCACCCGTGACATTAATCATTCGCGCATGTAAATGAGTGCCACGTGGTGTACAGTTATATAAAATGTTTTTAGCTAGGATTGGCATGCCGTGTTGAGTTGTGAATTTCGTTTTGGCTTGATTATTACTGCTTTGTCGTGTCGGATACAGCCTAAGCTGTCAAAGACAAGATCGGGGCATGTTCCCTAGGTGGTGGTTGGTTGTTTCCAGTCATACGAAATGCACCGTAGAACGTATCGAGACGTCATATGCTACGCAAACCAGTTGTCTGGGATCATCATTACCATAATCCTTATCATCATCAGCGTCATTGTTATCGAAGTGACTTTGAAAAGGAAAAAAAAGAAGAAATAGGCGCAGTTCCGTTACTGCTTCTCTCAAACGAGGGCACCTCCACTTTTCTGCGCAGGACATGGGGGACTTGAAATTAAAGGGAGAGGAGAAAAGAGGCAAGAAAAAAGTAAACAGAAAAAAGGCGCATTCAAAGTGTGAGTCGCGCGCGCGCGCATGATGAAGACCCGTATGCCACACGCAGTCGACTGAGACTGCTACCAAGAAGGCCTGGGGTACAGTGATGTGCACGTTTTAACACGGGCCAGAGAAGAACTCACGAAATGCAGTCGGTTCGTCCAGGGAGAGGCCGAACCGTTCAGCTATGGACACGAGGGCGAGCAGGGGCACAATACAGAGATTGCGCTAGTGGGAGTCAACTGAGAGGGCCCTGAGCGCCATGTTAAGTCCCGAAGCACGGCCAGTGAGGATGTCATTCCTGGTATTGATGTCAGGTTGTTGCGAGGTCGAGGTAGTGGGCTCAGTCGTCGTGCTTTTGGTGACGGTGACAGGAACCGGTGGCTGTGAAAAAGCGCGTGGTGTCTGCGTCACCATCGAGTGCTTTTGGACAACGGTAGGGACCGGCTGAGTGGTGCATGAGGGCGGGACCGTCGTTGTAGT
This sequence comes from Rhipicephalus microplus, assembly GCF_043290135.1. Lineage (NCBI taxonomy): Eukaryota > Metazoa > Arthropoda > Arachnida > Ixodida > Ixodidae > Rhipicephalus > Rhipicephalus microplus. Next base: position 37,180,316 of record NC_134707.1, on the reverse strand, counting down.
AAGGACGACGGGTGCACTGTTTGTAGCACGAGGGGTGGCATCCGAGGTCTTGTTGCCGGTACCGACGCGCGCATCTCGGAAGGAGCGCCTTTGATGATGGACGCGTTGATGCCAGGGGTCCTAGCATGCTTCAGGGCTTGGCGGTGAGTCACGATGTCGTCAAGTGAGGCCATAATGACCAACGTTCTAGTAACGTTGATAATGACCGCAGCTCTGCGATGGAGCTGCCAAGCTGGACAGCGCGGCTCGGTTGCAGGATGTTTTCCGCGACAGCTTATGCAGCGAGGGTGTGCTGCACACGATCGCGGGGCTTCCTTGATGCCGCAGCGCAGGCACCATTCATCTCGAGAGCAGGTGGCGGTTGCGTGGCCGAAGCAGCCGCATCGGGAGCATGGCAGGGGCCGGGGCTGACGGGGCCTTTGATTGCAAAGCAGTATAACCGACGGGATGGTTGTCCCAGCGAAAGTGAGGGTGAGGCTGTTTCCTCGGCGTATACCAGACACGAGGGGCACAGGTGAAGCAATGTTGTGGGCGAGGTCCTCGAAGGAGATCGTTGGGTCCACTCCAAAAATCATGCCAACACAGGTGTTCAGGTCGAGTTGTTTGGATCGAACCTTGGTCTCGCACATCGTCCCAACCTGAGGTAGAGTGGTCAGATCGGCGGTAGGGTTGGTGTTGACCGCAACAAGGTTGCGCCGGAAATTGACCCACACTCGCTGGGTGGCTGGAAACCCAGAAAGGAAAGCGGCGATTGCATCCGTCGACGCAGCCAGGAAGTTAGCCTTCTTCTTAACGGGCCGAAAGACGATGGTGCCTGCACATTCACTCGGGGGAAGGTCGCCAACAACGTGGGGACCGTCAGAACGCGGAGGCGTGCTTGGGGGCACGCTGCGCTCACAGGAGGCGGACGCCGATTGCTCGGCGGCCACAGTAGTGTAAGGACGAGATGAGGAGGTGTTGCTTCCAGGGGGGTATCCCTCACAGATAGCCACGGCCGTGCCAGGAGACGAGCAAGCTGCGGTGTGCACCTTCGCTTTGCTCGAAGCCGGGGAGAGGGCGGCAGTGTGATGGCTGCTGACTTCTTGCGGCTGGGTTTTCTTGGAGCGTGCCGGCTTGTATTCTGCCTGCTGCTACTGTGCTGGCACTGAAGATGATGCCGAGGCTGCCACGACGGCATCCTGGTGTGGTGTTTTCTTCTCGTTGCCTCGCTGAGGCACCATATGTAGCCCTTAAAAGGGTTGTGCGCTAAGAGAGCGGAGCAAAGATTGGGGTCGGAGATCCTTCGTATATACAAGAGGCATTGCTTTGTACCGGCTGTGGACTGTACACAAGCCTGTTGGCATAGCCTGACGAACCAATGTAGTGATAGCTGTCTCACGATGAAACTACGTGGCTTGCTTCCTTTTCTTATGCGAAACATTGAAAAGGCTCTTGTGAGGCAGTTGCTCCGTTGGCGTTGCCACCTTGCTTACGTACGGCGTGCGGTGCCTGAAGCATATATATGCTACTGCATGTTCGGCGGGCACATAATGCGACTCGCGGAGTGGCCCGTTTTAGGGGAAGCGTCCATAAGCCAATTACTGGCCAAGGCAGTGGTGGGGGTTGCGCGCATCATGAAGTGTCATCGCCCACTTTAACCTTTCTCATGGGTATTCCTCATGCTCAAAAGTACATGAGGAGGCTGGGGGTTATACGGCACACTGGCAAAGCCGTCGGGTTGGTCCAAGGCCAGAAGCTTTCAGAATCCCAGCTTTAGATTATATATGCATGATGTCATAACTCTCGGATGCCGGATCACCGTGTAGTGTATGTTGTGCGCTTAGAGAAAAAAGAAAACAGCTTCGTGCACGTTACAAGTCATTAGAGTTGTGTTCGGTGGGGCAAAATGAGAGAAAAATATGGAAATGGTGAATATTTATAAATTATACCACTCGTTACCATCAAACGTCCATGAACAACTTTCCCTTAAGTATCACATTTGTGCTACATAAATATGATCAAGTTGCCACTATATGAAAATTTAGTATAAAAAGAAATAGGAAAAGACAACAGATGTCTGATTTTGCTCCAACTTGAGGTGCGAAGCGAGACAGTCTAAAAAAAAAAGTTCCACCACTTCACCACTTCCAGAAAAAAGACTTCCAGGAATTCACTTAGTGGGCGTTCACGCTATCCTCATAAGCTCAGCTCTTGCAGTCCACGCATTGAATACGGACAGACCCAGGTACTCTGTTGCTCAGGAACTCCTCGCAGATCAAACACCGTCAGTATTTTTTTCTCATAATGAAGTATTTTTGAAACGCTTTCATTTTATTGAATTATTTAACGTATGAAATGTAGATATGTTCTCAGACCTGTTCTTCACCTCTTTTTGCCGTTTTGTTGCAGAACCGCAATGGCATTTGATGGCTTTCAACGACCGACGTCCACCCGGCTTTGTGAGGCGATGAACTTCAAATTTTCTACTCCTTGGTACTTTTAGCAATTTCGGTATGAAAAAAAAAAAACTCTTATTAAAATTTCTTTCCGAAACGTGTTTGTGAGGAGCTTGAGTTGGACAATCTTCCAATTTTTTATGCGCATCTTCAGAGCATCTTTAGGAACGTGAACTCACTTCGACGCAGCGCCAACTAGTCGTGCCCTATGCGAAACTCATTGATTTTTATGTCGTTTTCCTGCTAGGAACCTCTGTATCCCGTAGACGGGTTGATAGGCGGGCTAGTTTGTGTATATTCATAACAAATATTGGAAACGGAAATTAATGGCACTTAAAAGATGAACCAAACGAGCGCAGACTGAAACGGTTTATTGAACGAAGGTAATATATAATAGAAAGACATGAAGGGAAAGTGAAAGACAAAGGAGAAGGTTCCACCTTAATCAAGTGTCATCCAAAAACGAGGCTTGACAATCTAACTGTGATACAGACGGTGAGCTGACACAACTATCAATGTTTTTTTTAATTAAAAAGACTCCCGTGCTATCTCTCGTTTTTGTGAAACGATGGGTTCGATTGCCAGAAAGCGTTTGAGGCAAACAAACATTTTATATTGGAGACATATGGATACATGAAGGCCCAATACCGCGTACCCACAGGTTCATGGAGCAGTGGGCGCATTGAGCCTCAAGTGCGTCCACTTTTCATCCCTACGACGGATCAAACTGACCGTTCTGGTTAGGTGACTTGTCTGGATAATAAGTGCTCAGATGGTATGATAGAAGCGAAGGGTAGTGCAGATTAGGCTACGCGCTTTCGTCCCTTGAAGGCCGTATGATCTAGAACAAGGGTAACCGCGTGTTATTATATAGCGTAGGTTGTGGTCGTATTTTCATTTACGACTGTATACTACAGTATGTCTCTTCAATCCACCTCAGTGGAACAGTGGCCACGGTGCTTGACTGCTGACCCGAAGGGCGTGGCTTCGATTTTCGCCGCGGTGGTCACATTTGGATGGGGCAGGAATGGTAGAGACTCATGTACTGTGTGATGAGAGTGCATGTTAAAGAACAACACGTTGCCAAAATTTATGGAACCCTCCACTACGGCCTCTCGCACAATCATCTCTTGGTTTTATGACCTAAAATCTCTTATAATACTTCTACTTCGGTACTTCTCGAAGAGGTGGCTCTTCGCTTGTGGCACCACTCATGACCACTATTCCGTGAATAATTGTCCAAACATCCGGCAATGTTAGTGCTCTCGAAGTGGTACCCACACTGACTGTATCAGTAGTGCCTTTGCGATGGTCGTCGTGTTGCCTCAGAGCAAGCGCGTCGACGAAGAACGCCTGACATCCAATTGAGACATCTCGCTCGAAAAAATCCAGCGTGTAGGTGAAGAAATTTGCCATCTAAAAGAAGAAAATGAAAAAGACACAAGTGTGTGCAGAAGCAACCAACTATGTCTACTCTCGGCACTTGTTGCTCCGGTGATGCGAGTTTCGGCAAATGTTGCAAGACAATTTACAACATTCAGAAAAGTTCCTTTAATCTCAACTTGTGGATGGTTGTAAGAACCTTGCGAAAACTTCGCCTAACACCACTCCATTTATTACGTAATAAAGCCTGTCGAGATTTTGCGCAACGTTCTTATCATAGACAAAACAGGACATCAGCCTTGCTGTCGACAGCAGCTTTTTTATACCCTAATTTACGTAACATTAAAAAAAATTTACAAACCTAATCTTAGACTTTTGCATTGATGTTGCCCCTGCATTTGTGAACAACCTTACCTCAAATTTTTCATTCATATTTAAAGATAACGTCACTTACGTGTTGGAACGGCTTCGCAGAATTCATGAGGTAACGCCTTGTAGTGTAGAACATAATTGATGTCAAGCACACTTTCATGCATCACCCCTACTATGGATGTCGAAAGCAGGAAAACAAGTAGCAAATACGAGATGCTCTAGAGGAGCATTTGACCATTTCAACAATCTTTTCTTCTGTAGCGTACAACGTGTAGTATTGTCTCATACACAACGCTTTCCTCTGCTCTATACATTAACTAACGCAACACGGCTTCTGAGAACCAACCACTAATGCTTAGTACCGCATCGTATCTACTTGTGATCGGCCTGGTAGAGCACAAAGCAGAGCTAGAACAAGCAGCAGGATCTCAGTTAGTATTGGTAATAATAATAAGCCAAAACCACAATAGAAAGATTTAGTTGATTGTCCGCAAGAGCCATACGGGATGCACTCTCCCATCGCGAATGGCTGGCAGACTGCGTTCGTACGGGTGCTGCGGTTGCGCAACTAAATCAGTCAAATATGAATATGGGAGGCGCCGAAGCAGCGGGCTTCAGACATTTTCACCGCGTGGTTTTCTCTGACGTGCAATGAAATTGCAGAGCACACGGGCTTTTTCTATGCCTCCTCCATCTAAATGCGAACGCCGCGGCAGGAATCAAACCCGTGGCCGAGAACCCTAGCCAGTGATCCATCGCATTCGGTTCGTGTCGAAGGCTTCCGTCAGTGATTACGGAAACACGTGTCCGTAATAGCTTCCGAATCTATATGTACGCTAACCAACGGCAGGAATGCTCGAAGCAATTTTACTAAACGCGAAAGCTTCCAAACGTGTGGCAACAAACAAGTGTGGCACCTTGGACTAGTGCTTATGACATGACGGTAAGTATAGCGCGAGACCAGGACGACCACACAGAGACCTTCGGGTCCTTCTTGTCTCTGTGTTGTCGTTCTGTCCTCGCGCTATAACTATCGTCGTGTGACAACACTTCTGAACGCGTCATAGTTGAAGAACTCCTTTCGCTGAAATCGCCCTGCGGCCGAGGTTAGTCGTGCGTGATAAACCAGCGTGGCGCGTGAGGGGAAATTCGAGATGGAAGAAGATGAACGAAGCAAGTAATGAAGGAAGCTGCTCAGTAGTGGTGCCATTATGTCCGAAGAAAGTGCGAATCTAGGCAGCCTTATGTGTTTCTCTTTCTTTTCTCCTATGTCTCGTTGTTTTTTCTTCTCCATTTCAGCCTTATCTCTCTTTCTTTGATTATTTCTGTTATTTTCTAACTTTTTCCCTTTTTTTTCATCTCTTGTTTTCTTTATAATTATCGGTTGCTTTCTTCTTTTCGATTTTTCTAAGCTCTTTGCAAGCGCCAGTTCCAAGCTCTTTGCAAGCGCCAGTTCCAAGCGATTTTTCCAAGCTCTTTGCAAGCTCTGCAAGCGCCAGTGACGCTATAGCGTCACTGCTGCTTGTGGCAGACGTATAGCGCTTGCCGTGACGCTATAGCGTCACTATCGCTTGTGGCAGACGTATAGCACTTGCCGTGACGCTATAGCGTCACTGCCGCTAGTGCTGCAAGCGCCGCAAGCGCCGCAAGCGCCGCAAGCGCCTTCTCTGCCGCAAGCTTGAGCGTCAACGTCGCTTAATACGTTTGCACGAAAACTGATTCACTGCGGAAGAGAATGAACCGCACTAGTTCTACAAGTCAGCAGTGGGCGAGGGAGCATATAAGCAGCTTCATCCCGTACAAAGTTGGTGTTATGCTCGAGGCTGCCCTAGCCTGCGGCAGCACCATAATTGGACAGACTAGTCGCTGTGTGAGCGATTGCTTCCACGAAGACTGTAGCAGGATTCGAACTAAAACGGGTAGCAACTTGGTGAGACATTGTGCCGAATGTAGATGCACCCCAAACTTTCACCAGGTGAGCATCGTGCGCCAACATGTATACAGCTATAACCACATCCGCAAAATATATGAAGCCTTCGCCATCCATAGTGTAAGTCACTGACGTGTCCGCTCTCCATCTACTACTTGCTGACAAATAGACTCCGCAGTTGAGCGTTGCGCGCTTCTATGACGAATCATGGCATGTGCGCATGTGCTAGAAAAACTTTCTCCCTCCACGTTTTTTTTTTTCATTTCCAGAAGCGTAAATATTTGCACTGCGATAGTATACGCTGTTGTTAGTCAGTGATAGTTCTGTTTCATATGTCTCGTCTCCGTTGTTAGCGTTATGTTGCTTTACTATGTTTAGGGTGTTATGCAAATAGGAGTAGGTCTTTTGTTTCCGAATATTTGCGCTTGTGTGTATATGTGTCTATCATTCCAGGTGGCTTATAGATCCAGTCAACAGTAGTAGTCGTAACAGATGGTGGTGTTCGTGTCAATAAAGAAAGAAAAAAGTGCGCTCTGTGCACACTACTCCGTTGTACACCGAGAAAGCATGAAATACATTAACGAAGAACTAGAATGAATACTAGGTATATAATGCTGCCGCAGCAGTTCGTTCGCATACCAATGTCGCGTTTACACGAGCCAGTCTCAGCAACACAATCGGAAGTCCGACTTGGTCGTGATCTTCGACAGCCGCTTGGTGCTGCATACTGGAGGACGTGTGACGATGCCAGTTGCGTTACCGGGGCTCACCCGCCAGCATCGTCGCTGCTGGCAGGGTCGCCGTGGTACATTTCCGGTGTGTCGATCTCCACGCCCTCGTAACCGTAAAACTGCCTCTGGGCATCCGTGACGTTCTCCGTGGGCTCCACTTTCGGTCGCGTTGGTTTTGTCGGCAGTTCGGTGAATTCGACGTTTCGTTCTAACGTGAACAAAACCAGGGCCAATGTGCCGGCGAGGTTCAGGAGTACGATGGCCACTACGAGCAGTGGGTTGACTCCCCGAAAAGCCTGCGATAACTAGAACAAAAAGAAAGGAGTTTATACTAGTCATGTAAAGCTAGGGAAACTGTTACGCTGGCTGCCCTTATTTACTTGTTAATTTACCTATTTATTTATGTACAGCTACCACCATCTTTGCAGGATGGGTATACATCAAAACCCACAAGTATTTAAGCCCGTTAAGCACGTACAAATTCATAGCGATTACATGCAATATTTAAAAATTTGTAAATAATTGTTTCAACACTGCTATTGAGCACATGAAATATACAAAAACAAACTCCTGACATTTCCAGGCGTTTTTCGAACAATGTTAAGGTCTTTTGGTCACAAATTTTTGGCATTAAGCATAATCTAGTGTATTGCTGTCTGGGAAACAATATATACAAAGCAGTTATTTCTTATGTCCTTAAGACCCATGGTGAAAACAAGTCTCTGTCTTGTTTAATAACTGGATGAGTCAATAACAAATTGAAATTTTTAACTTTACAACGACCGCTTACGAGCTAACTAAAACCATCAATCGGCATACACGGCTGCGCACGCTAGAGGGTTAACGTGGCCTCTATTACCCCGTTAAGTGCCTAGCGTCTTTACTTGGCGTACACAAAGTCTTTGTTAAGTGTCTGCGTAGTGTACACAGAGTAGAGTCAAACCACGGCCTGTCACAAGAATGTACACGAAGTAGAGTCAAACAACGGCCTGCCACAAGAATGTACATGGAGTAGAGTCAAACCGCGGCCTGCCACGAGAATGTACACGGAGTAGAGTCAAACCACCACCTGCCAGAAGAATGTACACGGAGTAGAGTCAAACCACGGCCGTGCAAGAATGTTCAAACTTTAGCGCCTCAAACTAACGCGCAAACCTGCTGGTATCACCTCTCGTATAGAAGCGTGCACCTTTCGCCGCTTGTACTCGTGTCTTCTTCCACGCGAGGTTAACTCGGCGCGGCCGCTGCGCGGACTGTCCGTCTGTGAGCATGGCTTGGCGGCTGCTGCTACTCAGCGCATGCGCAGATAGGCGAAGTTAGGCCCAGGTGGTGCGCAGCTGTGGCTTGGTTATGTATAAGCAATGGGCCGGGGGGTTTTCGCGGACACCCTACGTTCTAACAGCGGCTTTAAAAGCTTCGCTCCAAATACAGTAGGATTAGATACTGTACTTCAAAAGTAGAATGTCGTATTTATAATGGCGTGTAGCGCCAGGTGGCGCTGGTTGCCTGACAATATTGTTAAATTCTTAACAGCTCTGACAACCACCCCCCCCCCCAAAAAAAAAATAACGAGACGTGTGAATACTCATATGTGATCAGCTAATGTGTGACTTCGCTTTTGATAGAAACTAAGACCATGTACTGTGATAGGTACCGTTGCAATGAGGAGCTATTGGAGGCATACACGGTAAATATCACACGTGGTTGCATAAGCGCTTCTATCTCGGTGATGCTCACTCATCGCGAGCGGCGACTTCTAAGTAGAAATTTGTGACGACAGCGTAACGTTGCCTTCAGCTACCATTGAGCTCTATTTATGTAGTCGTTATAAAGCTTATATGATACCTTTAATCCATTGTGAAGACAGTTCAGTCTGCACATGTGCAGTCGTCTTTATTCGATTATCCGTGTTCGTCAGTGCAGTTTCAAAAGTGGTTACAGTGAATCTGTACAAGTCAGCGACTCTCAACCGCGGGCAGAGCCAGACTCTGGTTTCCAAATATACTCAGTGATGGCCTGTAGATATTTATGTCACTGACAGGCCGTTGACTACACAGTGAAACTGGCAAACAAGTCTAGAGTGTAAATGAGGCCTCAAGACACTGTATCCCCAGGAGCTGACACCCGTTCATTCTCTTGCTCTACAGGTAACAATCACAGACGCGCAAACATAGTCCCGAAACATCACAAAAACGCTGAGAACATCTCAAGGGAAATGCACAAGAAACGCAGCGCCATTGTTTCTGCATAGTTCATACCATAGTCAAGAGTCTGACGGAGTACTGTTTGGTAGGGAACAAACACCGTGAAACAAAAAAAAAACATGAAACAAAATAAAAGATACCGAATTTTCTATACATTTACCGCATGGAGGGTGTGCTCACATACACCAATGGAAAACAACGCTCCTGTTTGGAAGCGAAAACCCGTTTTTGAAAATTTTCTGGATTTTAACTCGTTCGCATTTTTTTTAATAGACGATCTTTCATAGGTTTAGGACTCACACAATTTCTTTTCTTTGTTTCATGACAGTAATCGTAAACAAACGCTTAGATGTTTTGAGTTTCTAGGAGATGAAGAGCCGTGTATGACTTACTCGTTCCATGGAGACTGGGCGGAAGACCTCCTCTACCTCGTCTTCGTCTTCTTCGTATACATTGGCCGGAGGAACGAATGATGGCGGAACGGCCGCTGGAGAAACATCCTCCGGTGCAAAGTACGGGCGATGGGGGCCAGCATAGACGTCCTCCATATGTTGTTGTTGTTGTTGTTGTTGCCCCTTCGCACTGGCACATACCCACTATGGGGGATTGGCCATGAAATCTAGAAGTATCCTATATGAGATATATTAAAAGGTTTATCCTTAATGAAAAAACTAATGATGTAATAGAAAATAATAATTAACTAAAAAGGAATATTAAACTAAACAAATAATTGAAGATTGAATCAAGAAGAGAAAAGGTGAGGTAATACTACAGTGGAAGACAGAAATTTTGAGTAGACCAGACAATCGAGCTTATCTCACCCGGTCACAATCAAATGAATATGCAAATTTCATTCAAAATTAGACAAGTGTCTTCAGAAATATATTTAAGCAGGCATTATTATGACATGCGCTTTGATTCTCGAATGAAATTGCATACAGCATCGAATACGCTCCTGTGGCAATGTCCCAAGCTAAAGGCACCGAAACTTAGAACATTATCTGCAGTTAAATTTAAACCTACTGCTTGAAACGGAACAATTAAAAGTCTTTTCCTAATTAATGAATAGTTTTTACATGTTATAAAGTAATGCTCTATTGTTTCCGTTTCTTCACAGAATGGACACAGGGGGGATATCGCCAGACCAGCTCTGTGCAAGTAAAAGTTTAATGGAGGGACACGACATCGAAATTTGGTTAAAATAACTTCTAACTTTTTAGATTGACTCCACTGAGGTTTCCAGGGGTATGTTAGGTGCTGATAGTCCGTATATTTAGTAATATTTTCCATAATATCCGTATAAATAGCCCATTTTCTATATCTGATCGACACTATGTGTTCCGATTCTGGTAGTACCGAGATCACAGGGCCATCAAGTGTGGCTCGAGATAGTGAATCGGCTATTTCATTCAACCGTATGCCACAGTGTCCCGGGACCCAGACTAACTTCAGGAACTTCACATGAGGTGGAACTAATGTTTGTAATGTCGCTAGAGCTCTTGATTGTTCTGAAGCTGTGAGAGTAGTACACAGCGAAAGAGAATCAGTAATTATCATTGCACTCTCTTCGTTTGAAGGAAGTTTTCGTAGCGCTAAAATAATAGCCAGGAGCTCAGCTTCGAAAACCGGAGTGAAGTCTGGTAGTCTTACCGAGAATGACCAACCGAGGTAATCTGAGACGATTCCTACTGCTGCCTTTTCTTTATTCACAGAAGCGTCTGTGGCTATTATGTTCTTTATTTCCGCATGAGCTATGTAGTCTTCTAACCTGTCATTTAAGTAACTCGAAGATTGAAACTTAGATAGTGGGGGAAAAATTTCATCACATTCTATCGTAATATTGTGATTTAATGCTTTGGTTCCAATTACCGATCTGATATCCACCTTTATGCTTTCAAGTTTCTTTTGTACAAAAATAATCTGGGGAGTACGAAAGCGTGGCCAGTGAGCGAGGAAGAAGGCGTCGGGGTCACTAATAAAGGCATATGCAGACCGTCTCGCTGATAAGCCGTAAAATTTCAAGTATGTTTGTACTGTTAAGATACGGAATCGGCAAAGAATAGTTGGTATGCGAGCTTCCTGATATAGTACATTAATAGCGACATACCTGGGGAGTCGCAAACACAACCGTAACGCTTCTCGCTCTAATAGAACTAACGGTTTAATTTTGTACGTAGGGCCACCCGAAAATAATATACACCCAAATTCGAGTATTGGGCGCATGTACATTTTATATATCATTAATAAGGTGTGTCTACGTAACCCATATTTTCTGTTGCTCAACCTTCGCAATAAGCCTGAAGCTCGTTGTGCCTTTGCCACGTTATAGTCTATGTGAGGGCTCCAGTTAAGTTTCTCGTTATAAATAATGCCCAAAGATTTGATAGACTCTACTTGTGGAATCGGTTCCTGATTATAAAGTACTGAAATTTGAATAGAATCTGCTATAGGGAACACCAGGAGCGCACTTTTACTGATGTTTAGAGACAATGAAATTGAATGCAGCCAAATTTCAAGAGAATACATGTACTTTTGCAATTTTTGATGCAAAGAATAAATGTCACTGTCTGCAACGAAAAATGCAATGTCGTCTGCATAAATGTAGACAGTGATATCTCGTTCAATGGGAATTGAGCTCATCAACACATTGAATAACAGCGGAGATAGGACCGCCCCTTGAGGTACTCCACGTTGCTGTTTGAATTTAGATGAGTGACATCCATCCTTTGCACAATAAAATTCTCTCGATTTTAGAAACTCTGCTACCCAATCAACAATATATCGCGGAAAGTCACATTCGTGTAAAGAATTCAATAAAATTGAGTGCTCAACGCTATCATAAGCTTTAGCTATGTCTAGTGTTACTAGTACCGCGTATTGTCGTCTTTTTCGGGCAAACTGTATTCGGCTCTCTAAGTCGGCATGAGCACACCAAATTGAGCATTCGCTACGAAAACCTATTTGAAATGGTTTCAATATTAGCTTGTCAGCCATCCAAACTTTTATTCTATTATTGAGAACTCTCTCTATAATTTTGATCAGGTGAGATGTTAGAGAGATTGGTCTGATGTTGTCAATGTTAAAACCTGACCCTTGTTTTTTTAATATGGGAATCACTCTAGCTATTTTCCAGTCATGTGGTATCCAGGCATTGCTTAAGGAATAGTTTATAAGGTTGAGGACGTCGCCGGGTGATATCTGGAATAAAATTTTAATCATAGGAACTGTTATACCGTCAGGACCAGGAGCCGAAGAGGGTAAGTTTCTAATTACGCTTGACATTTCGGACAATGTCACTTTTTCGTAGTCAGTCTTTATAGAGGACTTTTGCCAGTTGATTGTCAAAGTCGACGAAAATCTGTTAGCTAAACCTCTTCCGATTGCCTCTAACGAATTAGTCATTTCTTCCGTCGATAACCTGTCATAATCAGAGTTAGCTAGAGACGGCAGAATTTTGCGCGATCTCATATATCGGAATTACGCTTTCTTATTTCTAGGTTTGGAAAGAAAGTCGAAATGTTTTTTGTCATAGTCTTCTTTAGCTTTAGCCACGGTGCGCTTAAATGTAGCAGCAATAAACTTGTAATCTGCCCAATTTTTGGGGGACTGATTATGAATTAGCTGCTTCCAAGCCGCTTGTCGTCGTCTATGATCACGAGAGCACTCAGAATTCCACCACTGGCTACAAGGCTTTCTCGTATCAGACTCAATAGAAAATTCTGCTTTTTTGAACGTTCTTTTAATTACCGCACTTAATTTCATGGCTTTATTTTCATCGTTGTCTTCAGTGGGGGTAGTCAAAGCAACTTCTAGGTCATTTTTAAATTTGGAATAATTGATAAAGGTTCGAGCTTGGGAGTAAGATGGAATAATGGGGCAAGAAATTTCAAACAGTACTGGTAAGTGGTCACTGTTGGTGGCGCAGTCTAGAGTAGTCCAAGATACGCTAGAAATACCCGAGCTTATAAAACTCAAATCTAAGGCAGAGCGGGATCGGTCTCGGATAAATGTGGGAGTTCTAGCGTTGAGGCATGATAAATTATGGTCTATAGACCAGTCCCACAAGCGTTGTCCACATTGATCAGTCCTAAAACCCCAACTAGTGTGGTGAGAATTAAAATCTCCAACCATAATTTTTTCTGTGCACCACGAACTAACAGCCATGTCTAAACATCGCGTGTCTTGTACACCCAGAGGAAAGTAAAGATTTACCAGAGAGAAGGGAGAGCATCTAGGCAAGGTGATGTCTAAAGCGAAAATTTCACATTCGGGGGATATACTTTTGTACGAAGTTTTGATCTTTGAACTAATTTTATTATTGACAAAGAACGCTAAACCTCCACCTTTGGATGGGCGATCCAGGCGAAAAGACCGGAAATTAGGTAGGTAAAACGAATTATGTGCTGACAGCCACGTTTCTTGCAGTGCAATAATGTCTGGATTGAATTTACAAGATAAATACAATAAATCTGTACTAGCTGAATGAATAGATCGGCAGTTCCAATGAAGAATTTTGATAGAACCTATCATTTTGACAGAATTGTTTCGGCAACTACCTTATCTAAAATGCTGTCTTTAAGAAAATCGCTCTTCGATAGGTTCTCCTTCTGGTATTTTTTGTTTTTTGAATGTTTTGAAGAGCCAGTATTTTTGGAGACAGGGGATCGAGTGCGCTTTAGGGATTTGATGTCCATGTCCATATCATCATAATCCTGATCATCCTCTAGTATGTCTTCACCTATCCTCTGGTTGTCTGTACAAGAGGGCCCTGCAGCCTGTACCCCTGAAGGAGATGACTCTGCGTCTGCTTCACTTGGTGGGAGAGTTACGTTGTCTTGGGAAGTATCCTTCATATCTCTTGGTGTCCCATATATTTGCGTCAACTGAGTGGCTACAATATGAGATAAGGAGTCACAAAGGGTGGTGGCCAGGCGATCTATAGCTTTCTCCATCGCTTTTTCAATCATGTCTGCAATGGACACTGAAAGAGAAGCTTCTAAAGTTGCATTATGTCGGGCTGCAACACCAGCATATCCCTGGGTTCTTGCCTGAATTTCAGCGATGGCGTCTTTTCGTGAACAGCGTCTGCGATCAACAATTTCCATAATTTGAGTCTCCCGCGCTTTGGCTGAGCAATTAGCGTTATCTGCGCAGTGCTGCTCATGACAAAGACAACACTTTTCTTCAGTACAATTGCATTCATTTGCAGTATGTGCCTCACCACATTTTCGGCATCTGGGAGCTGACCTACATCCTTTTAAAGTGTGTCCATAGCGCCAACATTTCTGACACTGGAGGGGACGAGGTGACAGTTGTTCGACTCTGAATATTAAAGGCCACGCCTTGATTTCAGTGGGGCGAATCGACCCGGCAAATGTGACAATTACAGACTCAGTAGGGATCTTTGTCTGTTCTACAACTCGTGAGCATCTATAAACTGCAATAGCACCTGCCTCAGAGAACATCTCTAGGACCTCAGCTGGAGTCATGTTGATGTCTACGCCTCGGACAATACCTCTGACGCATGCTAGGTGAGGAGGAATGAAGGCGCTCACCGGATTGGTAGCGAACATCGAACATTTAAGTAAGTCTTTGACACAGAGCTGGTCAGGAGAAAAGCAGACAATGCCTCCCTTGCCAAACTGCCGGACCTCTGTGATGGTGTGATAGTGAGTTGTCGCTGCTTTGAGTTCCGACTGGATCACTTTAGGGTTTTTCATCTTAATGACTCCGTCGTTGCTTGGGACTAGGGCCACAGGAACGGAAGCGACGCCATTGCGTAGGAACTGGTCCACTGGTAGCTCCTGCGGTGAAAGAGAAGCAGACCAGAGATAAGTCCCTGGTCCAGGCGAAGAAAGCGGCATCTGTCTGGATTGACTAGCCAGAAGGGTACTAGCTAATCAATGCTAAGGCTTTAGATACGCCTATCCAAGAAGAATTCAGTAGAGGCTACTCAGATTTCAGCCAAACCCCCAGAGCAAGCAAGCGTGCGAGCGTGCGACGAGCCGGTTTTGAGACGCTTTTCAACCAAGCTTGGAGGCTCCATATTTGTCTTCCTCTTCTTCTTCTTTGGAAAATCCATGGCGTTACTGATGCTGATTTCTTTCCACGTGGCTCATACCAATGATGAATAGAATTTACTCAACAGTGCTTTACTATTGAAAAAAAGCGAACATTCTATGCAGGTACATTCGGGAGCGGAAGCTTAGTAACCAATGGGTATAAAAAAGATGTAGTTTCAGCCTAGATATCTGTGTTAAAACTACGTGACCTTGCTCCACTACTAGCTTTGAACACTGCATTTCATTAAAATGAGGGTGTTTGATCGTTTCCGACAATAATAGGATCTCACTAAAAATTTGGTCCAACTAGTTGGTGCTTGCTTCATTAAATGAGAGGAGGCATTTTTCCCCCTTTCGCCTGGTGTTTTCTTCAGTGTATTGCGTCTTCTGAAGTCATGTTGGCTGATATCAGCTGAAACGTTTATTAATATTATTTTTTGCTTCCTGAATACCTATTATTGGTTGAAATCAAGTGACCCAGCCCACTTTTTTGACCAGTGCATTACGTTAGATCACTTGTTCCCGATGTACTGTACTTAGAAGAAATTTATCAGATATTGTGGTGTCGTTGTCTGTAAGCTTTTGTTCTCTGCGGTACATTTTGAAAATGTTAGTACTGATATAAGTGAGCGTGCCATTTTTCTAGGTGCGGCTTCTACGTTAACATTCATCTGCTGAGATGGCCCAGTATATTTACGGCGCTTGGCTTGCTTGGAAGTCGATGGTTTAGTACCCGGGTGCAGTGGTCACACTTTCGTGGAAGTGAAATGCTGATGTTTGGCTACTGAAGTTGAACAGCACGTTGACGGAACCCATATGGCAAAAATTACAGGGTTCCTCCAATAGGGTGTAACTCAGAATCCCATTGTAGTTCTGGGTCGTGAAAACGCAGGAGCTGTTGCATTACGCTAAAATTCCCTTCTACGGACAGATCCCCCCCTCTCTTTTATTTAATGATTTCGTCACTAAGATTCTGTGAAAGGTTAGAGATTTGGAGTGATTGTTCTTGCTCGTGTTGTGCTCATAATCGCGTTCTGCGATTGTACTGTAGATGAGATGATGGAGTGTCTTACGCTCAAACTTTTCATCACATTGACAATATGATCTCTGCAATACCAATCAGCATAATTGAATCAGTTTCGTAGAGCAATAAATAAACTCTGACTTTTTGCGTGTCAATCAATTACCCTTTTAGAATATCGGAAGCCCAAGTAGATCCACTACAGCACGTTGGGTAAGACAGGTAATTTACTTTAGCTCCCTGTTCTGGGCTGTAGATAACAGCAAATGTTTCACGGAGTTAGAACCATCAAAAATGATACCTGCTAGCGCTGTATGGAACCGCCTACTTTGTTTTCTACATGACGTACAGCTCAAACAAACATGCACGGTCCTGCAGCTGTCTGCCCGCTTAGTTTGATTGATTGATTTGTGGGGTTTAACGTCCCAAAACCACCATATGATTATGAGAGACGCCGTAGTGGAGGGCTCCGGAAATTTTGACCACCTGGGGTTCTTTAACGTGCACCCAAATCTGAACACAGCCCGCTTAGTTTGTGTGACAGGTTGCGTGCCGAGTAAGAGCAGTATTTATATGAATCCCTTCCGTGATATATTTGAACTTTTGAATAATTTTTCACTTTACACTTGGAATCAGCCTAGGGATATTCAGCAGCTTCGCTTGACTGAGTTGTTCGGGATGCCTGTTTACAAATGCTGATGTGAATGAGACTTAAATTCAGTATTATTTGATTAAAAATAATTCAGAATAAGTATCATAAAACCTGACTCCATATCTAAGGACTCCAATAAATTTAGCACTCTCCTATCGGCCGATGAAATTTATGCGCACATTCAATGCGTGCAATTCATGAATCTGCGTCTTCACTGCGGCAACGCAGCTGCTATACAAACAAAGATTGGCCGTAATTCAGCCTGCGGCTAACCCCTAATAAAATTATACTCCCGAATTACGACTGGGGCTTTGCTCACCGAGACCATCCTTCTTACGACAAGATTTTCAGTCATTCTGAGAAAATAAAAGCTCCACTATATTTCTCCGAGTAAAAAGTGTTGAGCTTTTTTTACCACAGCCAAAGTGGTGAGAGTCACAATATAAACTGTTAAATAACTTTGTCGCTATTGTGATAACACTCTATCTTCTCACTGGAGCGAAAAAGCGGGACGTTAGAAGAGCCGTACGTCGTGCACTGCGGGTGTGAAGAGTACTTTCTTGCCTGTGCAGGACGATCCGGTGATCAGAAAGGCCGGTTATGTCCCGGGTGGCGTCGCCATTGCACGTCGGCCTGGTGCCACCTGCCTCTGCCTAAATAAGTGCAGAGACGAGCACTCAATTTTTGTCCAGGACGCGCCAAAAACAGCCGTCCAAATTAAAATTTCAAGAACAGATTTGCAATAGAAGTGGTGGTCACAATATATTCTATTCGATGAATAGGTTTCAGTGCCACCATAAAGGGCTTCCGCCTTGTCACTTTGTTTCATGAGTTGCTACTCATAAAAACGGTTCAGCTCGTGGACTCGACGTTTCATGCATGGTCTCATTACCTGACGTCGCAATTCCAGAAAGAAAAAAAATCGAGGTCAGAACTAGGCCGTGCAAGGTTTAAAACAGATAAATTACACAATATTGAAGACAAATATGGTTGCTTCAGTATTGGTTCTATGCCTTAGCTAGCTGATGAGCGTAGCATCCAGGATGCTTCTAGATTGTTGGCAGACGTTTGGTGGGTGGTGGTAAGTTGATTATAGGTTGATTCTCAGCGCTAAACGGTGCGGGTTTAACCACATACAGTCGCATGCACGACACGGGCGTCCGACTTTCAGAGACAGAAACTAGTGGTGAAGGCAAGCCTTTGCAGCTCTCATAGATACATTGTGCCGTCATGATTGGCGTGAGCCTTCCAACGCTTCGAAGTATTCTCCCAGCTGCTACTGCATTTGCCGTTCCCTTTAGTATTCTCTCGTTCTACGCTGTCGGCTCTCGACCATCGCTTAAAAGTCAGTTGGTTGGCGAATTGTTGCCTTTTTAATATGTAGAGAAAAAAGTGGTGGGTAGGGTAGCTTGCAAATTTTCTGTAGCATATAATCGTTTATGATGCTGATTGTTTCCTGGTAGGCCTCCCAAACTACGGTATGCTTAAACAGTATCTTAATTATTAGAAGAAGATTTGCTTAGGAGTCCAAGTTCGCGACACCCCCGCGCGTTACTTTTAACTTGTGTATAAGGCCAGATTATAACAGTGATGAATTTTAAGATAGGGTCAGCATGTCAGAAGAACTTATGAAGTACCTTTAGAGAGTATAAGCTGTGCTTTAAATCTTTAGTGTGGGCTGAATTTAATGTGATATTTTACATGACGCTATTTCACAATGACACCCGCTTTAAGTGTGGTATCGTTATCGTTATTTAAAGAGGTAAAAGAGGATGTCGAAGAATGCAACCAATCTTCTTGAGTGGGTATGAGCCATAATTTCAAGTGAAAGAACAAACGACGTCGATGAATCATTCAAATGCTCTTGCTTATTGTGCTCTCATTTCAGTTTACCCAATCAAGAAAAACGTTCCCCGCGGAAAAAAAATGGAGCCTGGTTGCATTTTCTATTTAGGGTGTTTAATATCTGGGGATTTACAAATTATGAGATCGTTACCAAGTCATCTCCTCCACTTTGGAAAATTCGCACTTGACTCGAGATGCTCTTCACACTGCATTCATGGGTCACCATATTTAATGATTATAGTTATATTCATTTTTACAATCAATTGTCATACTATTTATATCTGTCGATATCTGTTGATTAACCACTTCTTCGTCAAACATTCATGTGGGCGTGAGCCATATTCATAGGCTCTTAATTTCAGCGACAGCGGCTGCTGTTAAAAAATTGCCAGAAGAGTTGACAGTGACAAGTTCATTCGATTCTACTTACGAATATCATGTCGATCGTAAGAACGTCCGTTATGCGGCAGCTGTCGTTTGCAATCGAGATCAATTTGGGCAGCGCCGTTAGCACAGACGCGACGAGACTACATCAACTAGCGCGGACGCTGTAGCGGTCTTTGTGGTTGTTCATATGCGGCCCCCTAACGTGCAACCACCGACAGAGCCATTTCCTGAGCCGGCGAAAGGTAAAGTCTAAGGCACGAAATGCAAATCATAAGAGGTACGAGCATGGTGCTATAGACAATGAACGAGAACAGACACAAATCAGAGTGATACCTTGTGTTCTAAAAGTTCTTACGAAACACACGTTGTCACTTTTGGCATTGTTCTTTCGTCCGCCGCGATGATGTAGTGGTTACGGAGCATGGCTTCTGATGCGTAGGTCGCTGGTTCGATCCCAGCACCCACAGTGGAATTTCGATATAGGCGAGGTAGTTGAGGCCTGAGTTCTTGTGACATCGGTGAACGTTAAAGAACACCAAAATGTCAAAATTTACGGAGTCTTTCCCTATGGCACCCCAAGAAATGACATCGTGGTTTTGAGATGTTTAAGCCAAGGTGTTATTATTTTCGTTGCACTGAATTTGTTTGACCTTAGCGAAAGTGAACACACTCAGAGAAATAAACTGCATACCATAAATCAAGGTGTTCACGCTCCGATGTGGCCTCGTTCAAAGCAGACGCTTTGTTGTGCCGAGGTACGTTGACCGAGCAAAGACATGTTGATCAGCTGTGCCGAGGTATGTTGACCGAGCCAAGCCATGTTGATCAGCTGTAGGTAGGCTTCATGACTTCATCTTGTCTTCTGTGCCAAATATAAACCTCCTGGGCGGGTTCCATTTCAACTGCGACTACAGCGAATGGCAAGACAACATACGCACCGACGGAAACAGCCTGTCTGTTGTCTTTACATCTAGTGCGTGTAATGACAATGTGTTCTACATTTCGCTAGGTTACAGTCTGACGGCTTGTTTCAGATTTGAAATGAAACAACTAACTCTTGCTCAAACCTTGTTTATGTCGGCGATTAATTGCGCATTGTTTGTGTGTTCTTGTTACATCTACTGACGTCCAGGTAGAGGACTTCAGTGGATCAACAACTAAGAAACTAGGAAGCTTTTCAGGCTCCTACACGTGATTCGGGATGCAAGATAGAAGCGAAAACAATTTTCGGAGATAAACTGTTATGAGGCGGAGCATAGTAGATGAACTTCAGATCTCAGCCGACTCGTACAACCTGATCTCGTCCAGCCAGAACTCGGCATCTAGCCTTACACTGCTCCAGCATGTGTTACTGCCGTATGCGTCTCTTATTTCTCGAGGCTGCTCTGAGCAGGCCCTGTCAACGTGCTATAGCGTAAGATTTTCCTACACAAAAGGAAAAAGAGCATCATTAGCTCCTTGTGCATTGTTGTGATCTCTTTTCAAACTGCTCAAGTCTGAACTTGAGACAACTAACGCGATCTCAGATTCTTTCACACACACTATTTAATTTGAGCAGGTGAATTTCGATGTAAAGAACGTGCTTCGGCGAAGCCTCGCTTGTCCATCGAGCCTTCCGCTGTTGTTGCACGCTCACTGAAAATTTGAAAATGTTTCACACGTGAATGATTTTATTTCATGTATGTTTCACAGCTTATTCCATGTATTTGCCACAGCGGCACGACAGTAAGAGGGTTACAAAACGCCTGAAAGCTTGGTGACTTGTCAGCTGTTCGTTATGACGGTGTAGTGTGGTGCTGTTGTGTGGATTCAATAACAAGGATCTTTTGACAGTGTCCTCTGTTGCCATGTGAGAGCTGCAATATTCTAATGGATGGCAACAAATTATGTATGTTTATTAGAGTGACACGCAGTACCGAAGTACATGCAGAACATGCCATAGCTTATGGGTTCGTTATATTATTCCAAAAGCCATTTTTATTTTCTGTTTTCATTTTTATTGGTAGCAATATGTTACAGTGCTATATACAAAGAAGGGTCTCGAAATAAGGGAGTGTGCTGAGTCCCTTGATGATTAGCAACAAAATACCAAAGTAAAAAAATACAGAGCAGTATCTAAAGTCATACAAATAAGATAAAAAACTACGTAAGGACAGATGAAATGCGAAAGGAAGAATGTAAAAACAGTCGTTATTGAACTCAAGGAACACTCGTTCCATTTGTTCCTTGTGTACCTGCGCAGCTGCACTTGTAAACATGAACTATCACCAGTTTATTAAACTCTCAACGTTACTAAGGTTAAAGAAGGATGACAGACTGAGTAAGGTAGTAGACATGCGTGGTACTTGAACAGCGCGAAAAAAGGGGCTAAGAGAGAGAATACACATGACATGCTGAACTTCTCAAGGAGTGTTTTTGAAGAAAGATATTGCTTTTTTTTTGAAGTCAGATAACAAGCACATGTGAATGCCTGTTGTAAAAAAAAACACTAATTAGTAGATAAAAACTTCGCACACTTCCGTCATTTTTCGTGATTCAGCAGATTCGTCTCCTCATACGCAATGATACAAGAAGGCTGACTAACACAATTGCTTTTTTTTTCTCGAAATGCGACGGGCTTCTGCTAATTATCAATTTCAGAATTTATCTATTTCAGAAATTGTGGGCAACCACATTCAGTGCAGTTCAATAGTTATCTTCTATTTCATATTGACTTGTGGTCAAGCACTTATCTGCAGCTTTTCCTCCCCTACGCATTTGCGAACGCGAGCCATAGTGGCGTCGCTGGAGCAGAGCCCCAGACGCGTAATACCTGCGGCCTTTCATCGGGCACGAACGCGATGTTCTCAGCACTCCTTGTAGTCTCGGCTGCGGTCTTCGCGCACGCCCTTACAGTGCCCACCTTGCGACGCCATTCTCCAAGCCAGGTCAAGTGGGCCGTGCGATAGGCGAACGACTCGGCACCTGTCTTCACATTTATTTGACATCGTACGAACCAACACAAATGTACCTTGCGGGGCATTTAGACCGAAGACATTCTGAATTGGAACTTGCTCCAAACCACCTGATTGTGTTCAAGTATACTTTATCATTAGCTGAACATGTTACTTGGTCGAGATTCAGAATAATATTGGTGATGTTAAATGCCAAAATCTCAATTTCATTATGAGCTAAGTCGTAGTGA
This sequence comes from Rhipicephalus microplus, assembly GCF_043290135.1. Lineage (NCBI taxonomy): Eukaryota > Metazoa > Arthropoda > Arachnida > Ixodida > Ixodidae > Rhipicephalus > Rhipicephalus microplus. Next base: position 37,158,110 of record NC_134707.1, on the reverse strand, counting down.
GCCATTTTAGATCGATCGTGAACAGTTTCCAAGGAAACACACTTAAAACACGAAATAAACGAGTGAACACTCGTGTGCACTCTTTCGGTCGTGTGCCTGTGTCCTCTGTTCTTGTAATTGAGTTTGACGGCAAGTTCTTCCCACAATGTGGAACTCACGCAATACTGCTCGCTCGATAACTTACTGCTTCCTGGGTATTCCCTAACACTCGGGTTTTCTTGCGTAATCGTCTGCTCCGAAAAGTGATTGCCGTGGCCTCAAACAAAACCATCTCGCCTCGAGTTTTTCAGCGTCAAAATTTGCCTGCTCAACCAGTAATATTAGCAAGGCGTTATTTACTTACGCGCATCTATGCGAAAAAAATGAGCGAAAGCAAATTCACCGACTATTATGACAGCACACGATGCAAACTTTGAGCGAGGCTATCTGTTGGGGGTAAGGCCAACTGTTCTGGCTTTTCAGAAACTTTTTCGTGAAGTGCGACGACACCCACTGCACCATTATTCGTATTTCTGTCGCTGATGTTGGATGCGGCTGATGAGAATGAAGAATTATGGCGGAGTGCTTTGCAGAGGGTGGGGAGCCTTAAACCACACACTCGTCACGTAACTAGCATTCTGTAGTGATAAAATGTTATTTTAGCATTCTACCGCGCTATATTAGGTAGATAAGGGGATTCATTTCCCGATGTAATGCCTGTATAGTGTCTTTGTACCAATGAGTTAATAAAGCTGCTGCGTAGCTCTGGATTTGATTGAAGTTCACGTAAAGATTCAATCGCATTCATGCGGTGAAAATTACCCAATCATCCCTTGATAAAGAACTCTGAAATGGAGAGATCATTGCTCTACAAAGTGTTGCTCAAGTTGACGCCAAAGAATAACAGATGTTGCAGGCCAAAGCCTATGCTTTTATATGGCTAGCGTTTCAGTCACGCAGTGAGCCTACTAAGTTCACCTTGTTGGCTAGTTGCTTGAACATTTTCAATAAGAAAACAGAGCGGCAAAACAAAGACAAAGAAAAAAAACGAGGAGATGAACAATGGAGCTTTATGTAGAGTAGAGTAAAACCTTGAATAGTTGCAAATACTCACGCTTAGAGATGGGCCAAGATTTGTGTAGTTTTAACAAAAAATTCCTAATTACTAGATTAGGGGTCGTCTTATTAAACACGAAAGAAGCTATAGTGTAGCTAATCGCACATATGCGGTGTGTTATTCGTTCCTTGCTTCGTTTTCATTTTTATAGCGCTGTTTCCTGATTGAAGACACAGACTGAACTACGTATTACCGCTATGAAGGCATGAATCTACTGATGTGTTGTTGTCTTAGTAAAATTGGCATTTTTTTGGGCAATAGATACACATAGTCGTTTATATTTGCCGTGCAATGTCACTAAGAATGATCTTCTTGTGCTTAGCCTTACTTAAAGCAACGAGGCAATGGGCAATACCAGGCAGCTACTTAGTGGGTAGCACACTCCTAATCATGTTCTGGTTAAACTCGAGCTATATTCACAAAACTACAATGACGATGTTTTGTTTCATGGCTATATCTAGCACTTTACGTTGGGCATCCCTACTGAAACGTTCCATATGCGAGTCTAATAGTTCCATGTTTCCATACGGAATCCATATGTTTTCTGTATATTTTCTAAATACTTTCGTAAGATTCTTACGGAAACATACGGAAGTAATAGACATCGCATTCGAACGGTAATTGGTTAATAGCGCAGCTGCAAGTTCGTAGCCAGGATTTTTAAAAAATTTTTTCGAGGGTCGGCAAGGGAAGGCACTTGCTTAAGGCTTGGACTATTTGAGAACATCACATACCTTCATTACTTGTGGTCACTGAAACACACGCTTCCTACAAATTTTGGGAGTGAAAGAGGGTCGGGAGCCCTAGACTCTCGCCCCGCTACGGATCTGCTTCAATACTTGTATGGTAACTAAAAATCTACTTCATTCATCAGTCCAAGAACCTTTTATAAAGCACCACATCTCTACGATGGTGCTCTGCTGAATAAATAATTAGTCATTGTAACAATTACTGTTCTTGGTGTAGCTCAAGCAGCATTCTTAAAATGTACCGAAAAGATTCAGCTTAAGCAAATCATTCTGGAGCCATCTACTACGACGTGTGTGACACAGCATCTTCCGCCATTTAACACTACAATTGTGGTGGGGTTGAGATGAGAAGCCCTTCTAGCAAGGAACATATTTTAATCCCAAACACCTGATAATCCTACATGCCACAGCTTTCGGCGAAGCAATTTCACGAAACATTGTTTTATTTTGAGGATTTCTTCCAGACGAGAAATATAAATGCAGCGAAAGATTTCTTGCACGTCGTAGCAGCTATTTGTAGGTGTAGTAATCTAGCTTCCAAAGCCACCACCTGCGATCCGCTATGATTGTGCGAAGAGCTTTAAATATCCTTCTTTGGACAACACGACAGTCATACGTGAAAATCATTCGCGATGGTGTACATGACACGCGCGCACATTCAACTCGTTTACGTCAAAAATTCTGCTGATGGTAGTTTCCTATTTTTCTATTCTTAAGCAGAGTTACAGTTTGAATGAACGGTTAACGCTCCTCTCATTGCTTGCGTCTTTTGCTGTCTCTCTCTCTCCATCTCTGAATGAATATGGCTTGAAAAGGGAAACTCAAGTTTCGTAGCATAAAAGTGAATTTAATATCACATTCCCGACGATGCTTAAGGGCTTTCTCAAAAAGCATAGTGCTAGTTTATGAAGGTGTGCGATTTTAGCCTGCTACGAGATGAGATCTAAGCGGCAGGCTGAATACACGAAGCATGCACGAAAAAATATAACATATAATAACGTGTACTTGGGCTTCTTATGTACGCAGCTGAAAGCACTTCACTTTTTGTGTTGCTCGACATCACTGCGAAAACATTTCGAGTAGAACACAGGTTGCCATAGGACTGCGGCCGCTGAGGTAGTAAGGATGTCTTTTTTAGTACAAGTACGTATTCTCACATATAAAACTGCTAACATGTTCTGCTTTACTGTTGCAGAGAAGCAGGCTACCTGACAGGGACGGCTGCCTTCGAGCGCTCGACTACAAGAGTACGTAAGTGAAGTTTTCACGTCTAGGTAGACCGCGGCAGCCGCGTATGACGGTGTCGGTTCTTGGCTACTGATTATAACGTCTCAGGTTCAATTCCGGCCGTGAAGGTCGCGATCGAATAGAGGCAAAAGGCCCCTGTACAGTGTTATATCAATACAGAAGACGAGATGGTCAAAATTACCAGACCCTTCTGCAACGGCGCACCTCATAATGAGATCGTAGTTTTAAGATCTAAAACATCAACAATAATATTAAATATTCAAATCACATTCAGGTGCTAGAGTTGGTTCCGAATTACGTGTTAACTTATAATGCATTTACATGGTTTGATTCGGGCGAAAGAACACCCTTCAGGGCACCGAAACAAGCGGTTACAATCTGAAAACTGTTAAGAAACCTTTGCAACTGAATACCTTCTTTTATGCTTCGGATGTTAGTGCCAAAAACTAGACGTGCGGTAATTTAGCTTGCGCCGGCTCAGGCCGTAGAGGTACAGTCAACTCCATCTTCTGCAAACGTCGGTCTAATAAATGTTTCAGACCAACGAAGGTTTAGAAAAGCTCCAGTTGTTTTCCAGTGTGTTCTGCGCATGTATCTTTCAGTTAAACAATCTTCGGAAAAGAGAATACTTCAATCGAACTAATTTGGTGTGCGGAGTCGGGTTAACGTCGGTGATCATTTCAACGATGTCTTGCCCTCAACAGTACTGGTATATGGCTCATACATGCCAGCCTCAGATCGGTCATGTATTGGCAGCAGCGCATCATTGCTTCTGCGTGTAACCTCACAGAGACAAAGCCATTTTGCGGGAAACGACAATGAGCCACGTGTGGTCCAGTATCGGCGCAGAGCTATGGGATATCGAAATCGCTTCCAGTGTTCGTCCGAAGCAGAAAAACAGAAAAGTGCGAAGAAGTTGCAATGGCTGAAGCTGGTTCGAATGCTGCTTATCGAGCCGAGGCTACAGAATACACGAGAAGTTCGAAGGCTTCGCGTAATCACAGCAAGCTGTGCCAGGGGCAGTGCACAGAAACATAGAATTTCTCGACAGCCTATTCTCCATTGATTGCGCTTCAGGGGTACCATCCCTAAAGAAAATTTCGGCATTCTGTTCATAGTAACTCGTAATTCACACGTTCTCTTTTATTTCTGTGGAACCTAATACTATTTCGTATTTCAGTAACTATAGAGTTCAGTCAATTGAAAAGACTAGTTCTTTAGGTTCTCTGAAGCTCACTCATGTGAGTTCATTAACGTTGTATTATTTATAAAAAAAAAAAACTCTTGGGACACTCACATAACTTGTTGCTGCGTCGTTCATTAGGTCGAAACCACATGTGGACAGTACTAGGCACCGGGCGCACTGATGACGTATATTGTGCGTCAAAACGATCGACAATCTTTCGAAGTTGTTAGACTATCAATGTTGTAATTAGAACTCCCCCCCCCCCAAAAAAAAATACGGTCCGTGGCGTAACACGCGGACGCATCTCGTGGCAAGCAGCCCGCATGCTTCAATCCCGGTATCTCAACATGGGCGCCAACGAGCTCCGAGCAGCGATGGCGTCGACATCATCGTACTCGATTTGAAAGCCGTAATCTAGATGGGAGCTGACAGATGGAAACACGTAGTGAGATAGTCAGGGTGGAAAGTGGAAGTGCCTCAAACAGGTCGGCCGACGTTTCGATGGAAGGACCTATCTTCGGCAAAGGCAGCTTGTCATGCTTGGCGTGTTAGTTTTAAGGGCGTTGATAGTGACATCATCTCCTAAGGAACAGGATATGACGTCACAATTAACCCCCTTAAAACTAATCTGCCAAGAATGACAAGGCGCTTTTAACGAAGAGAGGTCCTCCTATCGAAATGTCGGCCAGCCTGATTGAGGCACTTACATGGTTCACCTCAATTTCAAAACCGAAATTGTAACGGTCTTTTTCCTGTGGCACAAGCATCGTCCCAGCGTCTCGCTTTCAGGAAAGCCGGTGGTCAACACAGCGTCTTGAGGTCTCACTGACCGAGCCGTGGCTGATTCGGTGGCCGGCTCCACCTCTGAGAGTATAGGGCTATGACAGCATTAAAAAGACGCAACAGCAACTAGAGCGGTAGTGGGGATATCACCTGACCCCAATCAGCGATGTCATGCTAGATTACAGACTCAACAGAGGCAAATACTCATTACTATACAACTAATTAAAAACATAGAAGCTATTACAAAGGAACACTTAGCCCAGCACTCGCCACCCCAGCGCGACGAATCTACGCCTCTGTTATCCGAGTCTATAGGCCCTTTCACTGTTTAATAACACAGCCCCTTGATAATATCCTGTTTCGTCCAACAATATGCCTTAATAGCACCGTCCGGCAAGAAGAGCTTTAGAAAATAGCCGGCTGATTTTCTATATTGTTTTTCTCCTATTTGGCAAATATATTCAAATAAATGATATTTTGAGCTACATAAAAGTTACAAAAGATTCTTCTGAACTTTACGCACGTTCCTTCTATCTGGAAAACTGAAGAAAGCTATTTGTTACACTTCAAAGAAACTTAAAAACGTGCTTTCACTTTGGACGTTATGAACTGGTAAAAGAGTCGACCGCAAGATTTCTTGGGTGCAACACTTGCCATCTTGAAACCGTCTCATCTTTATGCCCCCCTTCCCATTTTCCCAGAGTAGGGTAGCAAACCGGCATGTGCCTGGTTAACCTCCCTGTTCTCTCTCTTGTTGTTCTTGTCCTCCTTGAAACCGTCTACACACGACGGATGCATGTGAAGTGTGTGGGCAAAAAGCCACACTGCGTTGCATGCTTTCGGAGCATGCCAGGAGAGGTAATGCACCTGCTACCACTCACTGTGAGATGCACGTTAGGCAGGGATGAACTACGAGGCGAAAAAAAAAACACACACGGTCCCTTCGATGAATCCAACTCTACTGCATACATTACGTCGCGTACGTCGTCTGCGCCACCAAAAAAATATAAAAAGTACGCAAGATCCTGACAGTATTGTTGCTTTATAAGTGACCTGCTGCAACTACGTACCGAATTGCTAAAAGCAAAATATTTTTATTTTAGAGTCTAACATTCAGGATTACTTCAATCTAACACACAAATTTTGGACTTCACCAGCTTTTGCACATGGTACAGGCATTGATAGTTGCGCATTAACTTTCAGAAAACAGTAGTAGTATCGTTCACTAACAGCCACACGCCGTTGCCGCATGTGTAAACTTACGAGAACACAATTACTCCCCGGGCACAAGAGTACATATACCTTGGGGTTATCTTATCACACAATTTACAATGGTCGCAGCATATTTATTACATCACTCCCAAAGCAGTGAAAAAATTAGGTTACCTGCATCGTGCGTCATGTAAATCTCCAAAATGCACTGAGTTACTGTTGTATAAAACCCTTATACTTCCTATACTGGAGTATGCTTCATGTGTTTGGAACCCGTACAATACATGTCATGTCAACAAAGTTGAATCTGTACATAGGAAGGCGGGTGGCTTCATTTGCCATCGCTACGACTGCAAATTTTCACCTTCAGCAGCAATGACTTTCTTGAAACTCCCTCTCCTATCCACGAGACGGGATACCGATTACTTGAAGCTATTGCATTAATTTCTTCACTCGTCTTGTCGACTATCTTGAGATGAATACATCTCATATGCTAATACTCTTCATACTAGACGTTACCACAGCCTCAGCTTAAAGCCTTCCTTTACGCACACGAAAATTTTTAGGAACAGCTATTTTCCTATAATTATGGAAAGGTGGAACGAATCACACGGTAGTATTCGTGAATTGTCGTCGTCTGAGTTTGTAGGCGCGCTGTTATAAGTAATCGTTGTTTCTTTTTTTTTTGCTATCGTTGCTCAACCCTATATAATCAATGTACTTTGTTCAAGTAAGTGTACCTCACTCCTGCAATAGCCCTGTATTCGGCTGCAGTATTTGAAAATAAATAAAGTAAATAAATGATCAAATAGTTGCTGTTGTGACAGCCCGAGGGCAGGGGCCAGCCGCTGCTGCGGTAGCAATCATCACTGTAGATCGGCTGCGTCAGCGTCCCTGACGATCCATCAATGAGTTCGATTGTGAGCTACGCTGACAGTTTTGTGGTGCCCCGGATTATGCAGTAGATGAGACACTTAAGGATCTCGCCCTAATGAACGCTGCTTTAGCATTAAATAGTATCCTATGTGAATACGTGCCCAGTGCTGCGTAACAAACGTCAGGCCTGCGCGAAAGGCGCAGCACAGTCACCGCGAAAGCTGAAATGGTGGTTTTTCAGAGACTTTTCTAAACACTCATTGGGTAACTACGGAAAGCAAACTTGTTTGATACCTACTAAGGCATAATTATTAAACTCTTGGGTAGTACGCCGGCTATTGCTATGCTTTGTTTTTCGTCATTCTTCCGAGAAGCGTGGTATACGCTTTACACTTGCAAGGAATTCCATGCCACTTATTCATGCAATGGCTGCCGACGATGAGGAATAATGGCTGAAGTAAGTATGCGCCACTGTTAATAGGGGAACAAGAACAAGCTTTTGTAATGGGTTGGAGTAATGAACGACCCAATCGTTACGCTATTCGCATTCTGCGACGACTGGTTATTCTTTCGCTGTTTTAAAATGCTTTATAAGTCGCACTGACGCGATTGCTTTCCCGACATCAAGCCTGCCCGAAGCAAGTTTGCCAACAAGTGACAAGCACCAGCGCAGCTCAGTGGTAGAATACTGGGCTGGCAACCAGCGGACCTGGGTTCATGCCCCACTATGTCCTTGGTGCTAGGTTTGCCTACAAGTCACAAGCACCGGCGTTGCTCAGTAGTAGAATGCTGGACTGGCGCCCAGCAAAGACTGCTTTCAATCACCACTGTGCTTGTGGTGCTAGGTTTTTTTTTTTAATTTCGTGTGATGAGGTTACAGACACCAGTGGTGGCAACGGCCGTGGCAGCGGCGGAAGGCAACTGCGTTTGACCCGAGTTGTGATCTCATAACAGCTTTCGCTGTAAAATTGTTGCTTCTGTGTTTGCTAGTATTGGTCACTCGAGCCTGGCTTCTTACAACAAAACTCATCACACAGGAGAAAGCCAAGGCAGGTTTTCTGAATTTGTTGAACTGATTTGTTCAACGTCGCTTGTTGTCTGTCACACTGCGCATTGTCTTACACGCTCTGGGAAGGTTCAGCAATACTTTTAAAACACAGTCACGTGCGTTGAAGGCAATGCTCTTGAACGCCGTTGAACGCTAGTCATTAACTCGTTAGGTTCCAATGACTGCACTGACTGTTGACAAGCTAAAGGCGCGGGCTTAAATCGGTTGTGGGAGGACAACTCTGCAAGTTTATCTCGAGAAGTCAGTCTGGCGACCACGAAATCGGCCCGGTGAGTTTCGAAAGCCAGTGCGACCATAGGGTAGGTGCTTCACCAGCAGTATTTTTGTGAATGAACCAGTACACCTTACTCAAAGTACGTCAGTTTAAAGTCTGGGCTTTTGTCTCATTTCTCGTCTCATCCCCGGCCATGTGGTGTTGCATGCCATACGTAAGCAAAACCAGGAGTAACAGACCCTCGTGAAGTATAGCAAAAGGATGGTATAAAGTTGTATGAGGGGGAGATATTTCAGGGCCACGGGTAGGAAGAGCTGATAGGGGAGGGTAGAACTCTGCATAGCCGTTTATAATGTAGCATGGCAAGCGTAGGAGGAAGAAAGAAAGAGAGATCAGAAGACCACTGCATCACAGATGAAGGTTTTTTTTTTCATCGTGGAGGCCTATCAGACTGCAGCGCACTCTTGCCAGTCAACGCCAACATTGCCATAGGGAAGGGGAATCCCTCCTACGCATTTCATGAAGCTTTCATGATGACTGTCGATACATGAAACTCTTTTTTTTATCCAATTTGTTTTACTTAGACGTGAGCTTGACAAGCTTGACAGCATTTCTATTGACAAAGGGAAAAACGCCTTCTTTCGATTCCTCAAACAGAGCTGCGGGAACATGGCATGGACGGAGACCCACAAAATAGGTCTCCTTCTCGTCAGCATGCTCCTGATTCTGGGATTCTCTCTGGATGCCGTGAAGGCGTGTGACCAGCTGGAGTGTCGCCGTCGCTGTCGCAGTATCGATGCGCGCTGGGGCAGCTGCGTTCATGGCTCGTGCGTTTGCGGAGACTTGGAGCCAGCGGCACAACCTTCTTTCGTACCTCCGTATATCGGAATGCCAGGTTAGAAGCAAGAGCATCAGCTCGACTCTGTGGTTGATGCCGTTTAAAAGAAGAATAAATAAACACTCCCAGGTTTACACCAGTCGGAGAACCTAAAGGAGAGCTGTACTCTCTAAGAAAAAGCGAGTGAATAAACAGATAAAAGTTTACAGGTTCTCCTGTTCGTTTGGTTAAGACGATTTAAGGGTGAAACCTATCTTCTATTTCTGATAAGCGGGTGTAATATTTTTGTCGTCTTCGAGCAGCATTCAGTACCGAATTCGCGTAATTTTTCTTGCTTGTACAGGACAGTTGGCAACCCAGTATTCATGTCTCCCTTTTAAAGAACCATGGACGAGCAGTTATGTTTGTCCAATTTTTCGTGAACGTTCTTCCAACAGCATATTTGAACAGAAAGTCGAATCTTCTAAGGATGCGTAGCTCAATTGCAAAACCAGCCCAAACACGAAGTCCATGAAGGGAACCATGCCGAGAGGTCGAAGCAGTGGGACCGTCCAGTGATGCCGTACATCACCCGTGACATTAACCATTCGCGCATGTAAATGAGTGCCACGTGGTGTACAGTTATATAAATAGTTTTTAGTTAGGATTGGCATGCCGTGTTGAGTTGTGAATATCGTTTTGGCTTCATTATTACTGCTTTGTCGTGTCGGATTCAGCCTAAGCTGTCAAAGACAAGATCGGCGCATGTTCCCTAGGTGGTGGTTGGTTGTTTCCAGTCATACGAAATGCGCCGTAGAACGTATCGAGACGTCATATGCTACGCAAACCAGTTGTCTGGGATCATCATTACCATATTCCTTATCATCATCAGCGTCATTGTTATCGAAGTGACTTTGAAAAGGAAAAAAAGGAAGAAATAGGCGCAGTTCCGTTACTGCCTCTCTCAAACGAGGGCACCTCCACATTTCTGCGCAGGAGATGGGGGACTTGAAATTAAAGGGAGAGGAGAAAAGAGGCAAGAAAAAAGTAAACAGAAAAAAGGCGCATTCAAAGTGTGAGTCACGCGCGCGCGCATGATGAAGACCCGTATGCCACACGCAGTCGACTGAGACTGCCACCATGAAGGCCGGGGGTACAGTGATGTGCACGTCTTAACACGGGCCAGAGAAGAACTCACGTAATGCAGTCGGTTCGTCCAGGGAGAGGCCAAATCATTCAGCCATGGACTCGAAGGCGAGCAGGGGCACAATACAGAGATTGCGCTAGTGGGAGTCAACTGAGAGGGCCCTGAGCGCCATGTAAAGTCTCGAAGCAAGGCCAGTGAGGATGTCATTTCTGATTTTGATGTCAGGTTGCTGCGAGGTGGAGGTAGCGGGCTCAGTCGTCGTGCTTTTGGTGACGGTGACAGGAAGCGGTGGCTGTGAAAAAGCGCGTGGTGTCTGCGTCACCATCGAGTGCTTTTGGACAACGGTAGGGGCCGGCTGAGTGGTGCATGAGGGCGGGACCGTCGTTGTAGTAAGGACGACGGGCGCACTGTTTGTAGGACGAGGGGTGGCATCAGAGGTCGTGTTGCCGGTACCGGCGAGCGCATCTCGGAAGGAGCGTCCCTTCATGATGGACGCATAGATGCCAGGGGTCCTAGCATGCTTCAGGGCTCGGCGGCGAGTCACGGTGTGGTCAATTGAGGCCATAACGACCGCAACTCTGCAATGGAGCTGCCAGGCTGGACAGCGCGGCTCGGTTGCAGGATGTTTTCCGCGACAGTTTATGCAGCGAGGGTGTGCTGTTCGTGATCATATGGCGTGCTTGATGCCGCAGCGCAGGCAGCATTCGTCTCGAGAGCAGGTGGTGGCTGCGTACCCGAAGCGGCTGCATCGGGAGCACGGCAGGGGCCGGGGCTGACGGGGCCTTTGATTGCAAAGCAGTATATCTGGCGGGACGGTAGTCCCAGCGAAGGTGAGGGTGAGGCAGTGGCATCTGCGTACACCGCACACGAGGAGCACAGGTGAAGCAATGTTGTGTGCGAGGTCCTCGAAGGGGATCGTTGGGTCAACTCCAAAAACCATGCGAACACAGGTGTTCAGGTCGAGTTGTTTGGCTCGAAGTTTGGTCTCGCAGATCGTCCCAACCAGAAGTAGGGCGGTCAGATCGGCGGTAGGGTTGGTGTCTACAGCAACAAGGTGGCGCCGGAAATTGACCCGCACTCGCTTGGTGGCTGGAAATCTCGAAAGGAAGGCGGCGATCGCATCCGTCCACGCAGCCAGAAAGTTAGCCTTCTTCTCAACGGGCCGAAAGACGATGATGGCCGTACATTCACTCGGAGGAAGGTCGCCAGCAACGTGGGGACCGTCATCACCCGGAGGCGTGTTTGGGGGCTCTCCGCGCTCACTGGAGGCGGACACCGTTTGCTCGGTGGCCGCAGTAGTCTAAGGACGAGATGAGGAGGTGTTGCTGCCAGGGGGTATCCCTCACAGATGGTCACGGGCGTGGCAGGAGATGAGCAAGCTCCGGTGTGCAATTTCGCTTTGCTCGAAGCCGGGGAGAGGGTGACAGTGTGATGGCTGCTGACTTTCTGCGGCTGGGTTTTCTTGAAACGTGCTGGCTTGGATTGCGCCTGCTGCTGCTGTTCTGGCACTGAAGATGATGCCCAGGCTGCCACGACGGCTTCCTGCTGTGGTGTTTTCTTCCGGTTGCCTGGCGGAGGCGCCATATGTAGCCCTTAAAAGGGTTGTGCGCTAAGAGAGCGGAGGAAAGATTGGAGTCGGAGATCCTTCGTACATACAAGAGGCATTGCTTTGTACCGGCTGTGGACTTTACACAATCCTGTAGGCATAGCCTGAGCAACCAATGTAGTAATAGCTGTCTCACGATGAAACTACGTTGTATGCTTCGTTTTCTTATGCGAAACATTGAAGAGCCCTTTGTGAGGCAGTTGCTTTGTCGGCGTGGCCACCTTGCTTACGTACGGCGTGTGGTGCCTGAAGCATATATACGCTACTGCATGTTTGGCGGGCACATAATGCGACTCGCGGAGTGGCCCATTTTAGGGGAGCTGTCCATAAGCCAATTACTGGCCAAGGCGGGGGGTGGGGGGTTGCGCACATCGTGAAGCGTCATTCCCCACTTCAACCTTTCTCATTTTTACTCCTCATGCTCAAAAGCACATGAGGAGGCTGTGGGTCCTACGGCACACTGGCAAATCCGTCGGGGTAATCCAAGGCCAGAAGGTTTTCAGAATCCTTTACATTATATATGCATGTTGTCATAACCCTCGGATGCCGGATCGCCCTGTAATGTATGTTGTGCGCATAGAGAAAAAGGAAAACGGCTTCGTGCACGTTACAAGTCATTGGAGTTAAGTGCGGTGGAACAAAATGAGAGAAAGATGCGGAAACGGTGAATATTTATATATTATACCACTCGTTACCATCAAACGTCCATGAACAACTTTCCCTTAAGTATCACATTTGTGCTAAATAAATATGATCATGTTGCCACTATATGAAAATTTACTATAAAAAGAAATAGGAAAAGACAACAGATGTCTGATTTTGCTCCAACTTGAGGTGCGAAACGAGACAGTCTAAAAAAAAAGTTCCACCACTTCACTACTTCTAGAAAAAAGACTTCCAGAAATTCACTTTGTGGGCGTTCACGCTATCCTCATAAGCTCAGCTCTTGCAGTCCACGCATTGAATACGGACAGACCCAGGTACTCTGTTGCTCAGGAACTCCTCGCAGATCAAACAACGTCAGTATTTTTTTCTCATAATGAAGTATTTTTGAAACGCTTTCATTTTATCGAATTATTTAATGAATGAAATGTAGATATGTTCTCAGACCTGTTCTTCACCTCTTTTTGCCGTTTTGTTGCAGAACCGCAATGGCATTTGATGGCTTTCAACGACCGACGTCCACCCGGCTTTGTGAGGCGATGAACTTCAAATTTTCTATTGCTTGTTACTTTTAGCAATTTTGGTATGAAAAAAAAAACTCTAATTAAAATTTCTTTCCGAAACGTGTTTGTGAGGAGCTTGAGTTGGACATTCTTCCAATTTTTTATGCGCATCTTCAGAGCATCCTTAGGAACCTGAACTCACCTCGACGCAGCGCCAACTAGTCGGGCCCTATGCAAAACTGATTGACTTTTATGTCGTTTTCTTGCTAGGAACCTCTGTATCTCGTAGACGGGTTGATAGGCGGGCTAGTTTGTGTATATTCACAACAAATATTGGGAATGCAAACTAACGGCACTTAAAAGAGGAACCAAACGAGCGCAGACAGAAACGCAGACAGAAAAAGACAAAGGAGAAGGTTCCACCATAATCAAGTGTCATCCAAAAACTAGACTTCACAATCTAACAGTGATACAGACGGTGAGCTGACACAACTATCAATGTTTTTTTTAAATAAAAAAGGCTCCCGTGCTACCTCTCGTTTTTTGTGTAACGATGGGTTCAATTGCCAGTAGGCGTTTCAGGTAAACAAACATTCTATATTGGAGACGTATGGATGCATGAAGGCACAATACCGCGTACCCACAGGTTCATGGAGCAGTGGGCGCATTGAGCCTCAAGTGCGTCGTCTTTTATTATTCATCCCTACGACGGATCAAACTGACCGTTCTGGTTAGGTGACTTGTCTGGATAATAAGTGCTCAGATGGTATGATAGAAGCGAAGGGTAGTGCAGATTAGGCTACGCGCTTTCGTCCCTTGAAGGCCGTATGATCTAGAACAAGGGTAACCGCGTGTTATTATATAGCGTAGGATGTGGTCGTATTTTCATTTACGATTGTATACTACAGTATGTCTCTTCAATCCACCTCAGTGGAACAGTGGCCACTGTGCTTGACTGCTGACCCGAAGGGCGTGGCTTAGATTTTCGCCGCGGTGGTCACATTTGGATGGGGGAGGAATGGTAGAGGCTCATTGACTGTGTGATGAGAGTGCATGTTAAAGAACAACACGTTGCCAAAATTTATGGAACCCTCCACTACGGCCTCTCGCACAATCATCTCTTGGTTTTATGGCCTAAAATCTCTTATAATACTACTACTTCGGTACTTCTCGAAGAGGTGGCTCTTCGCTTGTGGCACCACTCATGACCACGATTCCGTGAATAATTGTCCAAACATCCGGCAATGTTAGTGCTCTCGAAGTGGTACCCACACTGACTGTATCAGTAGTGCCTTTGCGATGGTCGTCGTGTTGCCTCAGAGCAAGCGCGTCGACGAAGAACGCCTGACATCCAATTGAGACATCGCACTCGAAAAAATCCAGCGTGTAGGTGAAGAAATTTGCCATCTAAAAAAAGAAAATAAAAAGACACAAGTGTGTGCAGAAGCAACCAACTATGTCTACTTGCGGCACTTGTTGCTGCGGTGATGCGAGTTTCGGCAAATGTTGCAAGACAATTTACAACATTCAGAAAAGTTCCTTTAATCTCAACTTGTGGATGGTTGTAAGAACCTTGCGAAAACTTCGCCTAACACCACTCCAATTATGACGTAATAAAGCCTGTCGAGATTTTGCGCAACGTTCTTATCATAGACAAAACAGGACATCAGCCTTGCGGACGATAGCAGCTTTTTTATACCCTAATTTACGTAACATTAAAAAGAATTTACAAACTTAATCTTAGACTGTTGCATTGATGTTGCCCCTGCATTTGTGAACAACCTTACCTCAAATTTTTTATTCATATTTAAAGATAACGTCACTTACGTGTTGGAACGGCTTCGCAGAATTCATAAGGTAACGCCTTGTAGTGTAGAACATAATTGATGTCAAGCACACTTTCATGCATCACCCCTACTATGGATGTCGAAAGCAGGAAAACAAGTAGCAAATACGAGATACTCTAGAGAAGCATTTGACCATTTCAACAATCTTTTCTTCTGTAGCGTACAACTTGTAGTATTGTCTCATACACAACGCTTTCCTCTACTCTATACATTAACTAACGCAACACGGCTTCTGAGAACCAACCACTAATGCTTAGTACCGCATCGTATCTACTCGTGATTAGCCTGGTAGAGCACGAAGCAGAGCTAGAACAAGCAGCAGGATCTCAGTTAGTATTGGTAATAATAATAAGCCAAAACCACAATAGACACATTTAGTTGATTGTCCGCAAGAGCCATACCGGATGCACCCTCCCATCGCGAATGGCTGGCAGACTGCGTTCGTACGGGTGCTGCGGTTGCGCAACTAAATCAGTCAAATATGAATATGGGAGGCGCCGAAGCAGCGGGCTTCAGACATTTTCACCGCGTGGTGTTCTCTGACGTGCAATGAAATTGCAGAGCACAAGGGCTTTTTCTATGCCTCCTTCATCTAAATGCGAACGCCGCGATAGGAATCAAACCCGTGGCCGAGAACCCTAGCCAGTGATCCACCGCATTCGGTTCGTGTCGAAGAAGATTACTTCCGTCAGTGATTACGGAAACACGTGTCGTAATAGCTTCCGAATCTATATGTACGCTAACCAACGGCAGGAATGCTCGAAGCAATTTTACTAAACGCGAAAGCTTCCAAACGTGTGGCAACAAACAAGTGTGGCACCTTGGACTAGTGGTTATGACATGACGGTAGGTATAGCGCGAGAACAGGACGACCACACAGAGACCTTCGGGTCCTTCTTGTCTCTGTGTCGTCGTTCTGTCCTCGCGCTATAACTATCGTCGTGTGACAACACTTCTGAACGCGTCATAGTTGAAGAACTCCTTTCGCTGAAATCGCCCTGCGGCCGAGGTTAGTCGTGCGTGATAAACCAGCGTCGCGCGTGAGGGGAAATTCGAGATGGAAGAAGTTGAACGAAGCAAGTAATGAAGGAAGCTGCTCATTAGTGGTGCCATTATGTCCGAAGAAAGTGCGAATCTAGGCAGCCTTCAGTGTTTCTCTTTCTTTTCTCCTAGGTCTCGTTGTTTTTTCTTCTCCATTCCAGCCTTATCTCTCTTTCTTTGATTATTTCAGTTGTTTTCTAACTTTTTTTTTCCATCTCTTGTTCTCTTTATGATTATCGCTTGCTTTCTTTTTTTCGATTTTTCCAAGCTCTTTGCAAGCGCCAGTTCCAAGCTCTTTGCAAGCGCCAGTTCCAAGCGATTTTTCCAAGCTCTTTGCAAGCTCTGCAAGCGCCCATGACGCTATAGCGTCACTGCTGCTTGTGGCAGACGTAAAGCGCTTGCCGTGACGCTATAGCGTCACTGCCGCTAGGGCCGCAAGCACCGCAAGCGCCGCAAGCGCCTTCTCTGCCGCAAGCTTGAGCGTCAACGTCGCTTAATACGTTTGCACGAAAACTGATTCACTGCGCAAGAGAATGAACCGCACTAGTTCTACAAGTCAGCAGTGCGCGAGGGAACATATAAGCAGCTTCATCCCGTACAATGTTGGTGTTATGCTCGAGGCTGCCCTAGCCTGCGGCAGCACCATAATTGGACAGACTAGTCGCTGTGTGAGCGATCGCTTCCACGAAGACTGTAGCAGGATTCGAACTAAAACGGGTAGCAACTTGGTGAGACATTGTGCCGAATGTAGATGCACCCCAAACTTTCACCAGGTGAGCATCGTGCGCCGACATGTATACAGCGATAACCACATCCGCAAAATATATGAAGCCTTCGCCATCCATAGTGTAAGTCACTGACGTGTCCGCTGTCCATCTACTACTTGCTGACAAATAGACTCCGCAGTTGAGGGTTGCGCGCTTCTATGACGAATCATGGTATGCGTGCACGTGCTAGAAAAATTTTCTCCCTCCGCATTTGTTTTTTTACTTTCCAGAAGCGTAAATATTTGCACTGCGATAGTAAACGTGGTTGTTGTTAGTCAGCGATAGTTCTCTTTCATATGCCTCGTCTCCGTTGTTAGCGTTATGTTGCTTTAGTATGTTTAGGGTGTTATGCAAATAGGAGTAGGTCTTTTGTATCCGAATATTTGCGCTTGTGTGTACATGCGTCTATCATTCAAGGCGGCTTATTAATCAAGTCAACAGTAGTAGTCGTAACACACGGTGGTGTTCGTGTCAATAAAGAAAGAAAAAGTGCGCTCTGTGCACACTACTCCGTCGTACACTGAGAAAGCACCAAATACATTAGAGAAGAACTAGAATAAATACTAGGTACGGAATGCTGCCGCAGCAGATCATTCGCATAGCAATGTCGTGATTACACGAGCCAGTCTCAGCAAGACAATCGGAAGTCCGACTTGGTCGTGATCTTCGACAGCCACTTGGCGCTGCACACTGGAGGACGTGTGACGATGCCAGTTGCATTACCGGGGCTCACCCGCCGGCATCGTCGCTGCTGGCAGGGTCGCCGTGGTACATTTCCGGTGTGTCGATCTCCACGCCATCGTAACCGTAAAACTGCCTCTGGGCATCCGTGACGTTCTCCGTGGGCTCCACTTTCGGTCGCGTTGGTTTTGTCGGCAGTTCGGTGAATTCGACGTTTCGTTCTAACGTGAACAAAACCAGGGCCAATGTGCCGGCGAGGTTCAGGAGTACGATGGCCACTACCAGCAGTGGGTTGACTCCCCGAAAAGCCTGCGATAACTAGAACAAAACGAAAGGAGTTTATACTAGTCGTGTAAAGCTACGGAAACTGTTACGCTGGCTGCCCTTATTTACATATGTATTCACCTATTTATTTATGTACAGCTACCACGATCTTTGCAGGATGGGTATACATCAAAACACACAAGTATTTAAGCCCGTTAAGCACGTACAAATTCATAGCGATTACATGCATTATTTGAAAATTTGTGAATAATTGTTTCAACACTGCTATTGAGCACATGAAATATACAAAAACAAACGCCTGACATTTCCAGGCGTTTTTCGAACAATGTTAAGGTCTTTTGGACACAAATTTCGATATTAAGCTTAATATAGTGAATTTCTGTCCAGGAAAGAAAATATATAAAGCAGTAATTCCTTGTGTCCATAATAACCATGGTGAAAACAAATCTGTCTTGTGTAATAACTGGATGAGTCAATTAAAATATAAATTTTTTAACTTTACAACGGCCGCTTACGAGCTCAATAAAAAAACATCAGTCGACATACACGGTTACGCACGCTAGAGGTTTAACGTTGCCTCCATTACCACGTTAAGCCCCTAGCGTCTTTGCTTGGCGTACACAGAGTCTTTGTTAAGTGTTTGGGTAGCGTACACAGAGTAGAGTCGAACCACGGCCTGCCACAAGAATGTACACGGAGTAGAGTCAAACCGCGGCCTGCCACAAGAATGTACACGGAGTAGAGTCAAACCACGGCCTGCCACAAAAATGTACACGAAGTAGAGTCAAACCACGGCCTGTCACAAGAATGTACACGGAGTAGAGTCAAACCGCGGCCTACTACAAGAATGTACACGGAGTAGAGTCAAACCACGGCCTGTCACAAGAACGTACACAGAGTAGAGTCAAACCATGACCTGCCACAAGAATGTACACGGAGTAGAGTCAAACCACAGCCGTGCAATAATGTTCAAACTTTAGCGCCTGAAACCAACGCGCAAACCTGCTGCTATCACCTCTCGTAGAAGCGTGAACCTTTCGCCGCTTGTACTCGTGTCTTTCTCCTCGCGAGGTTAACTAGGCGCGGCTGCTGCGCGGACTGCCCGTCTGTGAGCATGGCTTGGCGGCTGCTGCTACTCGGCGCATGCGCAGATAGGCGAGGTTAGGCCCAGGTGGCGCGCAGCTGTTGCTTCGTTATGTATAAGCAATGGGCCGGGGGGTTTTTGCGGACGCCCTACGTTCTAAGAGCGGCTTTAAAAGCTTCGCTCCAAATACAGTAGGAATAAATACTTTAGATCAAAAGCAGAACGCCATATTTATTATGCCGTGTAGCGCCAAGTTGCGCTGGTTGCCTGACAAAATTGGTAAATGCTTAACAGCTCTGACAAACCCGGACAAACAAAAACAAAAGAAAGTTGACGAGTCATGTGCATATTCATGTGCGATTGGCTAATGTGAGACTCCGCTTTTGAATGAAATTGATTCTGTACTGTGATAGGAACAGTTGCAATGAGGAGCTATTGGAGGCATACACGGTAATTATCACACTTGTTTGCATAAGCGAATCTCCGGCGATGCTAACTCATCAGGAGCGGCGACTTCTAAGTAGAAATTTGTGACGACAGCGTAACGTTGCCTTCAGCTACCATTGAGCTCGATTTATGTAGTCGTTATAAAGCTTATATGATACCTTTAATCCATTGTGAAGACAGTTCAGTCTGCACATGTGCAGTCGTCTTTATTCGATTATCCGTGTTCGTCAGTGCAGTTTCAAAAGTGGTTACAGTGAATCTGTACAAGTCAGCGACTCTCAACCGCGGGCAGAGCCAGACTCTGGTTTCCAAATATACTCAGTGATGGCCTGTAGATATTTAGGTCACTGACAGGCCGTTGACTACAAAGTGAAACTGACAAGCAAGTCTTAAGTGCGAATGGGGCCTCAAGACACTGTATCCCCAGGAGCTGACACCCGTCCATTCTCTTGCTCTACAGGTAACAATCACAGACGCGCAAACATAATCCCTAAACATCACAAAAAGTCTGAGAACATCTCAAGGCAAATGCACAAGAAACGCAGCGCCGTTATTTCTGCATAGTTCATACCATAGTCAAGTGTCTGACGGAGTACAGTTTGGTAGGGAGCAAACACCGTGAAACAAAAAAAAAACATCAAACAAAATAAAAGATACCAAATTTTCCATACATTTATCGCATAGAGGGTGTGCTCGTATACACCAATGGAAAACAACGCTCCTGTTTGGACGCCAAAACGCGTTTTTGAAAATTTTGCGGATTTTAACTCGTTCGCATTTTTTTTAATACACGATCTTTCATAGGTTTAGGACTCAGACAATTTCTTTTCTTTGTTTCATGACAGTAATCGTAAACAAACGCTTAGATGTTTTGAGTTTCCTGTAGATGAAGAGCCGTGTATGACTTACTCGTTCCATGGAGACTGGGCGGAAGACCTCCTCTACCTCGTCTTCGTCTTCTTCGTATACATTGGCCGGAGGAACGAATGATGGCGGAACGGCCGCTGGAGAAACATCCTCCGGTGCAAAGTACGGGCGATGGGGGCCGGCATAGACGTCCTCCATAATTGTCTTCCTCTTCTTCTTTGGAAAACCCACGGCGTTACTGATGCTGATTCCTTTCCACGTGGCTCATACCAATGATGAACAAAATTTACTCAACAGTGCTTTACTATTGCAAAAAAGCGAGCATTCTATGCAGGTACAATCGGGAGTGGAAGCTTAGTAACCAATGGGTATAAAATTTATGTAGTTCTAGCCTAGATATCTGTGCTAAAACTACGTGACCTTGCTCTCCTACTAGTTTTGAACACAGCATTTCATTAAAATAATGGTGTTCGGTCGTTTCCGACAATAGTAGGATCTCATTAAAAATTTGGTCCAACTAGTTGGTGCTTGCTTCAAGAAATGAGAGGAGACATTTTTCCTCCTTTCGCCGGGTGTTTCCTTCAGTGTATTGCGTCTTCCGTAGTCTTAATTATCATGGGAACCATGCATGAAAAGTTTTTTTGACTGCGTCTTCCGCAGTCAAAAAAAAACAACGTTTTTTTTGCTGCCCGAATACCTACTATTGGTTGAAATTAAGTGACCCAGCGCACTTGTTTGATTAGTGCGTTACGTTAGATCAATTGTTCTCGATGTAGTGTACTTAGAAGAAATTTTTCAGTTATTGTGGTGCTGTTGTCTGTAAGCTTTTGTTCTCTGCGGTACCTTTTGAAGATGTTAGTACTGATATAAGTGAGCATGCCATGTTTCTAGGGGCAGCATCTACGCTAACATTGATCTGCTGAAATGGCCCAGCATAGTTACGGCACTTGGCTGCTGGCTTGCTTGGAAGTCGATGGTTTAGTACCCGGGTGCAGTGGTCACACTTTCGTGGAAACGAAATGCTAATGTTTGGTTACTTAGGTTGGACAGCATGTTGATGGAACCCATATGGCCGAAATTCCAGAATTTATCCCATACAGTGTGCCTCAGAATCCCATCGTGGTTCTGGGTCGGGAAAACGCAGAAGCTGTTGCATTACGCTAAAATCCACTTCTACGGACAGATCCTCCCCTCTCCTTTATTTCATGATTTCGCCACTAAGATTCTGTGAAAGTTTAGAGATTTGGAGTGATTGTTCTTGCTCGTGTTGTGATTTTAATCGCGTTCTGCGATTGTATTGTAGATGAGATGATGGAGTGTCTTACGCTCAAAATCTTCATCACACTGACAATATTATCTCTGCAATACCAAGCAGCGAAATTGAATCAGTACCGAAGAGCAATAAATGAACCCTGACTTTTTTCTTGTCAATCAATTACCCTTTTACAATATCAGAAGCCCGATTAGATCGACTACAGCATGTTGGGTAAGACAGGTAATTTACTTTAGCTCCCTGTTCTGGGCTGTAGATAACAGCAAATGTTTTACGGAGTTAGAACCATCAAAAATGATACCTGCTAGTTCTGTATGGAACCAGCTACTCTGTTTTCTACATGACGTACAGCTCAAGCAAACATGCACGGTCCTGCAGCTGTCTGCCCGCTTAGTTTGTGTGACAGGTTGCGTGCCGAGTAAGAGTCGTATTTTATGAAACCCTTCTGTGATATATTTGAACTTTTGAATAATATTTCGCTTTACAATTGGAATCAGCCTAGGGATTTTCAGCAGCTTCGCTCGACTGAGTTGATCGGAATGCCTGTTTACGAATGCTGATGTGAATGAGACCTAAAATTCAGTATCGTTTGATTAAAAATAATTCAGAACAAATATAATAAAACCTGACTGCATATTTAAAGACTCCAATAAATTTAGCACACCCCTATCCGCCAATGAGATTTATGCTCGCATTCAGCGCGTGCAATTCATGAATCTGAGTCTTCACTGCGGCAGCGCAGCTGCTGTAAAAAGGTTGGCCATAAATCACCCTTCGGCTAACGCTTAATAAAATTATAGTCCCGAATCACGACTGGGGCTTTGCTCGCCAGGACTATCCTTCTGACGACAAGATTTTCAGTCTATCTGAGAAAATAAAAGCTCCACTATATTTCTCCGAGTAAAAAGTGTTGAGCTTTCTTTACCACAGCCAAAGTGGTTAGAGTCACAATAGAAACTGTTAAATAACTTCGTCGCTATTGTGTTGACACTCTATCTTCTCAGTAGAGTGAAAAAGCGGGACGTTAGAACAGCCGTACGTTCTGCACTGCGGGTGTGAAGAGTACTTTCTTGCCTGTGCAGGACGATCCGGTGATCATAAAGGCCGGTCAAGTCCCGGGTGGCGTCGCCATTGCACATCGGTCTGGCGCCACCTGCCTCTGCCTAAATAAGTGCAGAGACGAGCACTAAATTTTTGTACAGGACGCGCCGAAAACGGCCGTCCACAATAGCATTTCAAGAACAGATTTGAAATAGAAGCTGTGATCACAATATATTCTATTCGGTGAATAAAGGTTTCCGTGCCGCCATAATGGGCTTTTGCCATGTCGTCACTTTGTTTCATGAGTTGCTACTCACGAAAACGGTTGAGCTCGTGGACTTGACATTTCATGCATGGTCGCATTAACTGCTGTCGCAATTCTATAAACAAAAACTTCGAGGCCAGCACTTGGCCGTGCAAGGATTAAAACAGATAAATTAGACAACATTGAAGACAAATACGGTTGCTTCAGTATTGGTTCTCTGCCTTAGCTAACTGATGAGGGTAGCGTCCAGGATGGTTCTAGATTGTTAGCAGACGTTTGGTGGGTGGTGGTAAGTTGATTATAGGTTGATTCTCAGCGCTAAGAGGTTCGAGTCAAACCACGTACAGTCACTTGCACGACACGGACGTCCGAATTTCAGAGACAGAAACTAGCGCTGAAGGCAAGCATTTGCAGCTCTCATAGATTCACTGTGACGTCATGATTGGCACGAGCCTTCCAACGCTTCGAAGTATTCTTCCAGCTGCTACTGCATTTGCCGTTCCCTTTAGTATTCTCTCGTTCTACGCTCTGAGCGTTTTCGGCTCTCGACCATTACTTGAAAGCCAGTTAGTTGGCGAATTGTTGTCGTTTTAATATTTAGTGAAAAAGTGGTGGGCAGGGTAGTTTGCAAAGTTTCTGTAGCATATAATCGCTAATGATGCTGATAGTTTCTTGGTAGGCCTCCCAAATTATGGTATGCTTTCACAGTATCTTTGCTTACGCAGTATCTTAGATTATTATTGGAAGAATTTGCTTAAGAGTCCAAGTTCGCGACGCCCCCATGCGTTACTTTAACTGGTGTATAAGGCCAGATTATAACAGTGATGAATTTTAGGATAAAGTCAGCATGTCAGAACAACTCATGAAGTACCTTCAGAGAGTATGAGCTGTGCTATAAATATTTAGTTTTGGCTAAATGTACTGTGACATTTTACATGACGCCATTTAACAATGACACCCGCTTTAAGTGTGGTATCATCATCGTTATTTATAGAGGTAAATGAGGAAGTCGAAGAATACAACCAATCTTTCTGAGTGGGTATGAGCCATAATTTCAAGTAAACGAACAAACAACGTCGATTAATCATTCGAACGCTGTTGCTTATTGTGCTCTTACTTCAGTTTACGCAATCAAGAAAAACGTTTTCCGCGGAAAAATAATGGAGCCTGATTGCATTTTGTATTTAGGGTGTTTCATACTTGGGGATTTTCTAATTAGGAGATCGTCATCAAGTCATCTTATGCACTTTGGAAAATTTGAACTTTACTTGAGATGCTCTTGGCACTACATTCATGGGTCACCATATTGAATAAATATATTTATATTCAATTTGACATTTAATTGTCGTAGTATTTATATCTGTCGATCTCTGTTGATTAACCACTTCTTCATCAAACATTCATGTGGGTGTGAGCCATATTCGTTGGCCTTCAGCTTCAGTGATGGCGGCTGCTGTCAAACGATCGCCAGAGGAGTTGACAGTGACAAGTTCAGTCGATTCTACTTACGAATATCATGTCAATCGTAAGAACGTCCGTTATGCGGCAGCTGTCGTTAGAAATCGAGATCAGTTTGGGCAGGGCCGTCAGCACAGACGCGACGTGACTACATCAACTAGCGCGGACGCTGTAGCGGTCTCTGTGATTGTTCATATGTGGCCCCCTAACGTGCAATCACAGACAGAGCCATTTCTCGAGCCGGCGAAAGGTAAAGTTTAAGGCACGAAATGCAAATCATAGGAGGTACGAGCATGGTGCTATAGACAATGAACGAGAACAGACACAAGTCAGAGTTGTAACTTGTGTTCTAAAAGTTCTTACAACACGCATGTTGCCACTTTTTGCACTGTTCTTTTATCCGCCGCGATGATGTAGCGGTCACGGTGCACGGCTTCTGACGCGTAAGTCGCGGGTTCCATCCCAGCACCCACAGTGGCATTTCGATTGAGGTTAGGTGGTAGAGGCCCGAGTTCTGTGTGCCATCGGTGCACGTTAAAAACACTAGAATGTCAAAATTTACGGAGACTCCCCTTACGGCGTCTCGCGTAATCACATCGTGGGTTTGAGATGTTCAAGCCCAGATGTTATTATTTTTGTTGCACTGAATTCAGCCTTAGCGAAAGAGAACACACTAAGAGAAATAAACTTCATACCATAGATCAAGGTGTTCACGGTCGAATGTGACCTTGTTCAAAGCAGACGCTTTGTTGTGCCAAGGCATGTTGACCAGCTGTATTGCTAGGCTTCATGACTTAGTCTTGTCTTCTGTGCCAAACATAAACCTTCTGGGTTGAGTTACACTTCAACTGTGACTACTGTGCATGGGAAGACAACATACGCATCGACGGAAACAGCCTGTCTGTTGTCTTCACATGTAGTGCATGTAACGACAATGTGTTCTACATTTCGCCTGGTTACAGTCTGAAGACCTGCTTTACATTTGAAATAGAACAACTAACTCTTGCTGAAGGCTTGTTTATGTCGGCGTGTAAAGGCGCATGGTTTATGTGTTCTTGTTACATCCACTCACGTTATAGTAGAGAGCATCCGTCAACTAAGAAACTTTTCAGTCCCTTGCATTTGATTCGGGATGCAAGATAGAAGCGAACACAATTCTCGGAGGTAAATTGTTATGAGGCGGTGCATAGTCGTAGAACTTTAGCTCTCAGCCACTCGTCCAACCTGATCTTGTCTAGCCAGAACTCGGCATCTAGCCTTACACTGCTCCAGCATATGTTAATGCTGTATGCGTGTCTTATTTCTCGAAGCTGCTCTGAGCAGGCACTATCAACGTGCTATAGCGTAAGCTTTCCTCCACAAAAGGCTAAGGGGCATCATTAGCTCCTTGTGCATTGTTGCGATCTTTTTAAAACTGCTCAAATATGAACTTGAGCCAACTAACGCAATATCTTATCCTTCCACACACGCTTTCATCATTTGGGCAGGTGAATTTCACTGTAAAGAATGTGCTTCCACGAAGCCAAGCTTGTCTATCGAGGCTTCTGTCATTGTTGCATACTCTCACGCTCACTCAAAACGTGAATATAATATTTCAACAAAGCGCTTGATTGGACTGGTTGGTGCAGCATGGTAGACGAAGAGAGTGCTTAAAAGCGCAAGCGACAGAAGGGTATAAAAGAGATGAGAACAGAGCGCAGTATGTTTCACACATGAATGATTTTATTCCATGTATGTTCCGCAGTGGTACACAGTAAGAGGGCTACAAAACTCCTGAAAGCTTGGTGACTTATCAGCTGTTCATTACAATAGTGTATTATGGTGCTGTTGCGTTATTTCAATAGCGAGGGTGTGTTGACAGTGTTGTCTGTTGCAATGTGAGAGCTGCAGTACTCTAATAGATAACAACACATTAAGTATGCTTATTAGATTGAAACGCAGTACCGAAGTGCACGCAGAACGCGCAGTAGCTCATGGGCTCAATATAATATTTTAAGAAGCAATTTTTATTTTCGGTTTCTATTTTTCTTCGTAGCGATACGTTACAGTGATATATACAAAGAAGGGTCGCGAAGTCAGAGAGTGTGCTGGGGCACTTTAATATTAGCAACAAAATACCAATGTAAACAATACAGAGCAGTACCTAAAATCATACAAGTAAAAAAAAACTACGTGAGGACAGATAGAATGCGAAACGAAGAATAAAGAACAGTCGTTAATAAACTCAAGGAACACTCGTTCTGTTTGTGTCTTGTGTATGTGCGCTGCTGAACATGTAAACACGAACTATCCCCAGTTTGTCTACCTTTCAACGTTACTGAAGTTGATTGATTGATTCATTGATTGATTGATAAGTGGGGTTTAATGTCCCAAAACGACCATATGATTACGAGAGACGCCGAAGTAGAGGGCTCCGGAAAAGTCGACTACCTTGGGTTCTTTAACGTGCACCCAAATCTGAGCGCACGGGCCTACAACATTTCCGCCTCCATCGGAAATGCAGCCGCCGCAGCCGGGATTCAATCCCGTGACCTGCGGGTCAGCAGCCGAGTATCTTAGCCACTAGACCGCCGTGGAGGGGCCGTTACTGTGGTTATAGAAGGATGACAGACGGTGCGAGCTGGTAGATATGGGTGGTACTTGAACAGCGCGAGAAAAGAGACCAAGAAAGAGAATACACACGCCATGCTGAAATTGTCATGGAGTGTTTTCGAAGAAAGCTATTGCTGTTTTTTTTTTGAAGTCAGATAACAAGCACATGTGAATGCCTGTTGTAAAAAAACACTAATGAGTAGATAAAAACTTCACAAACTTCCGTCCTTGTTCCTGATTCAGCAGGTCCATCTCCTCATACGCAATGCTACAGAAGGCCGACTAAAACAGTTGCTTTTTTTTCTCGAAATGCGACGGGCTTCTGCCACTTATATATTTCAGAATTTATCTATTTCAGAAATTGTGTGCAACTGCATTCAGCGCAGTGGAATAGCTATCTTCTATTTCATATTGACTTGTGGTCAAGCACTTATCTGAAGCTTTTCCTCACCTACGCAGTTGCGAACGCGAGCCATTGTGGCGTCGCTGGAGCAGAGCGCGAGAGGCGTAATATCTGCGGCCTTTCACCGGGCACGAACGCGATGATCTCAGCACTCCTTGTAGTCTTGGCTGCGGTCTTCGCGCACACCCTTACAGTGTCCACCTTGCGACGCCATTCTCTGAGCCAGGCCAAGTGGGCCGTCCAATTGGCGAACGACTCCGCACCTGTCTTCACATTTATTTGACATCGTACGATACAACACAAATGTACCTTGCGTGGCATTTATACCGAAGACATTCAGAATTGGAACTTGCTGCAAACCACGTGATTATGTTCAAGTATACTTTATCATTAGCTTAAGATGGTACTTGCTCGAGATTCAGAATAATATTGGCAATGTTAAATGCCGAAATCTCAGTGTAATTATGAGCTAAGTCGTAGTGAGCTATTTTAGATCGATCGTGACAACAGTTTCCCATGAAACACACTTAAAACACGAAATAAACGAGTGAACACTCGTGTGCACTCTTTAGGTCGTGTGGCTTTGTCCTCTGTTCTTGTAATGGAGTGTGACGGCAAGTTCTTCCCACAATGTGGAACTCAAGTAATACTGTTCGCCGGATAAGTTTCTGCTTCCTGGGTATTTCCTAACGCACGGATTTTTTTGCATAATCGTCTGCTCTGAAAAGTGACCGCCATAGACTCAAACAAAAACATCTCGCCTCGAGTTTTGCAACATCAAAATTTGCCTGCTCCGCCAGTAATATTAGCAAGGGGTTATTTACTTACGCGCATCAATGCGAAAAGAATGAGCGAAAGAAAATTCACCGACTATAATGAGAGCACATGATACAAATTCTGAGTGAGGCTACCTTTTGGGGGTAAGGCCAACTGTTTTTGGCTTTTCAGAAACTTTTTCGTGAAATGTAACAACACCCGCTGCACCATTATTCGTATTTCCGTTGCTGATGTTGGACGTGGCTGATGAGAATGAAAAATTACGGCGGAGCACTTTGCAGAGGGTGGGAAGCCTTAAACCACGCACTCGTCACGCAATTAGCATTCTGTAGTCACAGAATGTTATTTCCGCCTTCTGTCGCGCGATATAAGGTAGATAACACGATTCCTTTCCTGACGTCACGCTTACATAGTGTAATTTTACCAATGAGTTTATAAAGCTTCAGCGTGGCTCTGAATTTCATTAAAGCTCACGCAAATGTTCAATCGCATTCATGCGGTGAAAATTACCTGATCACCCCCTGACGAAGACCTCTGAAATCAATAGATCAATGCTCTACAAAGTGGTGCTTAAGTAGACGCCACAGAATAACAAATGTTGAGGCCAAAGCTTATGTTTTTGTATGGCTTGCATTTTCAGTGTCGCAGTGAGTCTACTAAGTTGTCCTTGTTGGCTAGTTACTTGAACATTTTCAATAGGGAAACAGAGCGGCAAAACAAATACAAACGAAAAAAACGAAGAGACGAAGGATGGAGCTTTATGTAGAGTAGAGTAAAACCGTGAATAGTTGCACAAACCCGCGTTGAGATATTGGCCGAGAATTGTGTAGTTTTAAAGAAAAATTCTTAATTGGTAGTTTAGGTGTCGTCCATTTAAACATGAAATAAGTAATAATATAGCCAATTCCACATTATTACAAGGTGTTATTAACAAGCTGTTTTCAGCGGGTGTGTTTCCGAGCTGCCTTAAGGCTGGTAAAATAGTTCCAGTTTTTAAGAAGGGTGATAAGACTTTTGTACAGAATTATAGGCTAATCTGTATCCTGCCTTTCTTCGGTAAGGTAATTGAAAAGTTATTCCACATTAGATTAATGCATTATCTGAAAAAATTTAATCTTTTACCTCCACAACGATTCGGATTCCGTCAAAGATATTCAACTGAGCTGGCACTAATTACCCTAACGGAGGAAATTAAGCAAGCTATTGATAGAGGGTTACTTGTGGGATCTGTGTTTATCGATTTGACGAAGGCTTTTGACACTATAAATCATCACGTTCTACTTGCTAAACTCGAATCATTTGGTATGTCTGGTCCGCCACTAAGTTTTATTAAGAGCTACCCCAGTAACCGGCCTCAAATCGTTCATGTTAATGGCCATCTTTCAACGCCCAAGTTAATTAACGTTGGTGTTCTACAGGGATCAATTTTAGGCCCACTTTTATTTTTGATGTTTATTAATGATCTACCTACCATTCTTACAAGCACCAAGTGCATACTTTATGCTGACGACACAACTATCTTTCAGTCATCTAAATCAGTTTCTTCCCTCCAGTCTGACCTAAACACAGATTTACATAACATAACTTTATGGTGCCAGGCCAATTATCTTCGGATCAATGCTACTAAAACCGTGTTTATGTTGTTCCATTCCCCGCGCATTTCACTTCACATACAACCTTCCCTTCACATTGGTAATACCGTCATAAACATTTCCAGTGAAGCGTGGTTTCTTGGCGTCATCTTAGATAGCGAACTAAAATTTCATAAACATGCAGCATCACTCGTTTAAAAGATTGCATTTGGTATTCACGTTATCATCATGACACGAACTTATTTTCCACCTCACATCATACGTATTTTGTATTTTGCTTATATCCATAGCCATATTTCGTATTGCGTATCAACTTGGGCCAACACATATTTCACGCACATCGAACGTCTGCAGCGACTTCAAAATCAACCAGTTAGATTAATGACTTCCAGCCCATTTTACTTCTCC
This sequence comes from Rhipicephalus microplus, assembly GCF_043290135.1. Classification (NCBI taxonomy): domain Eukaryota; kingdom Metazoa; phylum Arthropoda; class Arachnida; order Ixodida; family Ixodidae; genus Rhipicephalus; species Rhipicephalus microplus. The sequence goes on along the minus strand of NC_134707.1, from coordinate 37,128,113 downwards.
TGCAGCTCGTTGTTTCCTCAGCTTAACATACTGCCATTGAGACAATTATTTTGTCATAGAATGTCCATTGTCGCCTTTAGACTCATCACGCATGACATTTTTATTGCATGCATTGATCATCGTCACTTAACTAATGGTAACATCACCCTGTTTTCTCAGTGCAATAATCTTCTTTTGCCAGCCGTAAGGACAAACTACGGCAAGTTCTCAAACTTATTTACTAGCATAGCCAATTGGAATTCATTGCCTTTAGAATTGAAATCATCGCATAACATCCATATTTTCACTTCGCGTAGTAAGAAATATTACGTTCAGGAATTATTCAACTCATTCGATTTGTGTGAATAACTGTTAGTAGCTCTCCACAGTTCTGTGCTATTTTACTGCTTCAATTTGCCTTTGTATAATTGATAACACTGATAATGAAACGTGTTACATTTGTCACGTAGAGTTCATTAATACTCTTTTTTGTCTTCACTTGCTTTTGATTGTTTCCTTGTTATTTTTCAACAGTGAGTTTTACCATTATGTTGTGTATTGATCGCATTTTTATTCTTAATCAAGATTATTCATTATTACTCACAAGTCCGTATACTATTGCTGTAATTTTTGTAATTACCCCATCCATGTAGCCATAGGAGGTCCCCCTGTCAGTTTCTCTAAATTTTTGGGACCTCCTGCTGTAATAACGCTAACCATGTAACTCAACTGAACTATTTATTAAACTTGACTTGACTTGACTTGACATGTGTGGTGTATTACTCGTTCCTTGCTTTGTTTTCATTTTTATAGCGCTGTTTCCTGATTGAAGACACAGACTGGACTACGCATTACCGCTACGAAGGCATGATTCCACTGATGTGTTGTTGTCTTAGAAACATTTTAATTTTTTGGACAATACATACACATAGCCATTTACATTTGCCGTGCATTGTCACTAAAATTTATCTTCTTGTGTTAAGCCTTATTTAAAGCAACGCGGCAATGAGTAATACCAAATAGCTACTTAGCGGTTAGCACACTCCTAATCATGTCCTGGTTAAACTCGGTATATATTAAGAAAACTAGAAGATAATGTTTGGTTTCTTGGCTATTTATATCACATTAAGTTGGGCTTGGTTCAGAGCACAGCTGCAAGTTCACACCCAGGAATTTTTTTTCGATTTGGGGCAAGAGAAGGCACTTGCTTAATTAAGGCTTTGACTATTTGAGAACATCACATACCTCCATTATTTCTGGTCACTTAAACACACGCTTCCCACGAATTTCAGAAGTGAAGGAGGGTTGGGAGCCATAGACTCTAGCCCCGCTACGGATCTGCTTCACTACTTGTATGGTAACTGAAAATCAACTTGATTCGTCAGTCCACGAAACTTTCATGAAGCACCATATCTCTAAGATGGTGCTCTGCTAAAGAATAAGTCGTTGGTTCAATTACTGGTATTGGTGTAGCTTACGCAGCATTCCTAAAATGTACCGAAAATAAATTCAGCTATGCAAATCATTCTGGAGCCATCTACTATGACGTGTGTGACACCGCATCTTCCACCATTCAACACTATAATTCTGGTGGGGCTGAGATGAGAAGCCCTTCAAGCAAGGAACATATTTTAATCCCAAGCTCATGATTATGCTTCATGCCACAGCTTTAGGCGAAGCAATTTCACGAAACGTTGTTTTATTTTTGAGGATTTCTTCTAGACGAGAAATATAAATGCAGCGAAAGAGTTCTTGCACGTCGTAGCAGCTATTTGTAAGTGTAGTAATCTAGCTTCCAAAGCCACCACCTGCGATCCGCTATGATTGTGCGAAGTGCTTTAAATATCCTTCTTTGGACAACACGACAGTCATACGTGAAAAGCATTCGCGATGGTGTACATGACACGCGCGCACATTCAACTAGTTTACGCCGAAAATGCTGCTGATGGTAGTTTCCTGTTTGTCTATCTTTCTATTCTTAAGCAGAGTTAAACTTTGAATGAATGGTTAACGCTCCTTTCATTGCTTGCGTCTTTTGCTCTCTCTCTCTCTCTCTCTCTCTCTCTCTCTCTCTCTCTCTGTATCTCGGAATGAATATGACTTGAAAAGGGAAACGCAAGTTTCGTAGCATAAATGTAAAATAATATTACATTCCTGACGATGCTTATGGGCTTTCTCAAAGAGCATAGCGCTAGTTCATGAAGTTGTGCAATTTTAGCGTGCTCAGAGATGAAATCTAAGCGGCAGGCTGGATACATAAAGCATGCATGAAAAAAGTTGACATATAATCACGTGTACTCGGGCGTCTTATGTACGCAACTGAAAGCACTTCACTTTTTGTGTTGCTCGACATCACCGCGAAAACATCTCGAGTAGAACACAGGTTGCCATAGGACTGCGGCCGCTGAGGTAGTAAGGATGTCTTTTTTGGTACAAGTACGTAATCTCACATATAAATCTGCCAACATGTTCTGCATTACTGCGGCAGAGAAGCAGGCTACCTGACAGGGACGGCTGCCTTTGAGTGTTCGACTACAAGAGTACGTAAGTGAAGTTTTCACGTCTAGGTAGACCGCGGCAGTGGCGTATGACGGTGTCGGTTCTTGGATACTGATTCTAACGTCTCGGGTTCAATTCCGGCCGTGAAGGTGGAGATCGATTAGAGGCAAAAGGCCCCTGTAGAGTGTTATATCAATACAGAAGACGAGATGGTCAAAATTACCGGACCCTTCTGCAACGGCGCACCTCAAGATGAGATCGTAGTTTTAAGATTTAAAACATCAACAATAATATTAAATATTCAAATCACATTCAGGTACTAGAGTTTGTTCCAAATTACGTGTTAACTTATAATGCATTTACATGGGTTGATTCGGGCAAAAGAACACCCTTCAGGGCACCGAAACAAGCGGTTACAATCTGAAAACAGTTAAGAAACCTTTGCAACTGAAGACCTTCTTTTATGCTTCGGATGTTAGTGCCACAAACTAGACGTGCGGTAATTTAGCTTGCGCCGGCTCGGGCCGTAGAGGTACAGACAACTCCATCTTCTGCAAACGTCGGTCTAATAAATGTTTCACACCAACGAAGGTTTAGAAAAGCTCCAGTTGTTTTCGAGTGTGTTCTGCGCATGTATCTTTCAGTAAAACAATCTTCGGAAAAGAGAATACTTCAATCGAACTAATTTAGTGTGCGGAGTCGGGTTAACGTCAGTGATCACTTCAACGATGTCTTGCCCTCGACAGTACTGGTATATGGCTCATACATGCCAGCCTCAGATCGGTCATGTATTGGCAGCAGCGCATCATTGCTTCTGCGTGTAACCTCACAGAGACAAAGCCATTTTGCGGGAAACGACAATGAGCCACGTGTGGTCCAGTATCGGCGCAGAGCTATGGCATAACGAAATTGCTTCCAGTGTTCATCCGAAGCAGAAAAACAGAAAAGTGCGAGGAAGTTGCAATGGCTGAAGCTGGTTCGAATGCTGCTTATCGAACCGAGGCTACAGAATACACGAGAAGTTCGAAGGCTTCACGTAATCGCAGCAAGCTGTGCCAGGGGCAGTGCACAGAAACATAGAATTTCTCGACAGCCTATTCTCAAATCATTGCGCTTCAGGGGTACCATCTTTAAGGAAAATTCCAGCATTCTTTTCATAGTAACTTGTAATTCACACGTTCCTTTTATTTCTATGGAACCTAATACTATTTCGTATTTCAGTAACTATTGAGTTCAGTCAATTGAAGGGAACTAGTTCTTTATGGTCTTTGAAGCTCATTCATAATAGTTCATTATCATTGTAGTATTTTCAAAAACTCTTGGTACACTCACATAACTTGTTGCTGCATCGTTCATTAGGTCTAAATAACATGTGCACAGTACCAGGCGCCGGGCGCACTGATGAACAGTGGAACAGTGGTGAAAAGTGGAAGTGCCTCAGACAAGTTGGCCGACGTTTCGATAGGAGGACCTATCTTCGGCAAAGGCAGCTTGTCTTGCTTGGCGTGTTAGTTATAAGGGCATTGATAGTGACATAATCTTTTATAGAACAGGAGATGACGTCACTATTAACCCCCTTAAAAACTAATATGCGAAAAATCACAAAGCGCTTTGAACGAAGATAGGTCCTCCTATCGAAATGTCGGCCAGCCTGTTTGAGGCACTTACACGGTTCACCTCAATTTCAAAACCAAAATTGTAACGGTCTTTCTCCTGCGGCACAAGCATCGTCCAAGCGTCTCGCTTTCAGGAAACCGGGTTGTCAACACCACGTCTTGAGGTCTCACAGACCAAGCAGCGGCTGACTCGGTGGCCAGCTCTACCTCTGACAGTATAGTGTTATGACAACATTAAAAAACACGCAACAGCAACCAGAGTGGTGGTGGGGATATCACCTGACTCCAATCAGTGATGTCATGCTACATTACAGACTCAACAGAGGCAAATACTCATCAATACAGTAAGGGAGTAATGAATGGCCCACTCGTTACGCTATTCGCCTTGTGCGACGACAGGTTATTCTTTCGCTGTTTTAAAACGCTTTATAAGTCGTATTGACGTGGTTGCTTTCCCGACATCAAACCTGCCCAAAGCAAGTTTGCCAACAAGTCACAAGCACCAGCGCAGCTCAGTGGTAGAATACTCGGCTGGCAACCAGCGGACCCGGGTTCATGCCCCACTATGTCCTTGGTGCTAGGTTTGCCAACAAGTCACAAGCACCGGCGTTGCTCAGTAGTAATATGCTGGGATGGCGCCTAGCAAACACGGGTTTCAATCACCACTGTGCTTGTGGTGCTAGGTTTTTTTTTCTAATTTCGTGCGATGTGGTTACGTACACCAGTGGTGGCAACGGAGGCGGCAGCGGCGGAAGGCAACTGCGTGTGACCCGAGTTGTGATCTCATAACAACTTTCGCTGTAAAATTGTTGCTTGTGTATATGCTAGTATTGGTCACTCGAGACTGGCTTCTTACAATAAAACTCAACACACAGGAGAAAGCCCAGGCAGGTTTTCTGACTTTGTTGAACTGCTTTGTTCAACGTCGCTTGTTGTCTGTTACACTATGCATTGTCTTACACGCTCTGGGAAGGTTCAGCAATACTTTTAAAACACAGTCACGTGCGTTGAAGGCAATGCTCTTGAACGCCGTTGAACGCTAGTCATTAACTCGTTAGGTTCCAATGACTGCACTGACTGTTGACAAGCTAAAGGCGCGGGCTTAAATCGGTTGTGGGAGGACAACTCTGCAAGTTTATCTCGGGAAGTCAGTCTGGCGACCACGAAATTGGCCCGGTGAGCTTCAAAAGCCAGTGCGACCACAGGGTAGGTGCTTCACCAGCAGTATTTTTGTGAATGAACGAGTACACCTTACTCAAAGTACGTCAGTTTAAAGTCTGGGCTTTTGTCTCATTTCTCGTCTCAACCCCGGCCATGTGGTGTTGCATGCCATACATAAGCAAAACCAGGAGTAACAGAGCCATGTGCAGTATAGCAAAGGGGTGGTATAAAGTTGTATGAGGGGGAGATATTTCAGGGCCAGGGGTAGGAAGAGGTGATAGGAGAGGGTAGAACTCTGCATAGCCGTTTATAATAAGCATGACAAGCGTAGGAGGAAGAAAGAGGGAGAGATGAGAAGACCACTGCATCACAGATGAAGGTTTTTTTTTTCATCGTGGAGGCCTATCAGACTGCAGCGCACTCTTGCCAGTCAACGCCAACATTGCCATAGGGAAGGGGAATCGCTCCTACGCATTTCATGAAGCTTTCATGATGACTGTCGATACATGAAACTCCTTTTTTATCCCATTTGTTTTACTTAGTCGTGAGCTTGACAAGCTTGACAGCATTTTCATTGACAAAGAGAAAAAACGCATTCTTTGGTTCCTCAAACAGAGCTGCGAGATCATGGCATGGACGGAGACCCACAAAATAGGTCTCCTTCTCGTCAGCATGCTCCTGATTCTGGGCTTCTCTCTGGATGCCGTGAAGGCGTGTGACGAGCTGGAGTGCAGCCGTCGCTGTCGCAGTTTGAATGCGCGCTGGGGCATCTGTGTTCATGGCTCGTGCGTTTGCGGATACTCGGAGCCAGCGGCACAACCTTCTTTCCTACCTCCGTATATCGGAATGCCAGGTTAGAAGCAAGAGCATCAGCTCGACTCTGTGGTTGATTCTGATTTATTCTGAGAAGAATAAATAAACACTCCCAGGTTTACACCAGTTGGAGAACCTAAAAGACAGCTGTACTCTCTAAGAAAAAGCGAGTGAATAAACAGATAAAAGTTTACAGGTTCT
>NC_134707.1:34936844-35019344 GCF_043290135.1 Rhipicephalus microplus | reverse complement strand
GGGATTGTTACGACGGCATTTTAGGTTTTTGGAGAGTGTTCCAGGACACAAGTGTAAAAGATGACACAACACGTCTGTGATGAAACAGTATAATCAGGTTTTCTATGTTCCAGTCAATATGGCAAACTGCGCTATACCAAAAAAAAATCATTTGGCCGGGCTGGTGACAAGAGGACCGCCAGACACACGGGCATACATCAGTCACATGCCTTTCTATAGCAGCACCTAATTTTCTTGTCACGCTTCAGCGTGCTTCGCTCAGCACTCCTGGCACCCATGTATTTTCATGCTTTCGACAAGCAAGAAACTTTTTCTGAAGCATGACATGCACAAACATATAAATGCAAGTACGCGGTGCACCATTGGAAGAACTGCGGGTTAATCTAAGCACTTTGGTTCCTCGAACGCCCATCTGTACTCTGTGAACGAAAGTATACCAAGCGGGGTATTTTAGGGGGAATATGCTCCTGCTCTACTCCAGTGGCCTCACTGCGACTGGAATGTACCGGAGAATATGCATTCATTTTCCACCATTTTTCTCCGGTGGCTGCCGAATGGAGGGAAACTGGACAAATTCCCTCATTATTCTCTGGTGGGTGTTTCGCAAATAGTGTGGTGCATCACTCAGTAGCTGTCATTGGGTGCTGGGGGAGTAACCTAAGTAATTTTGCCGGGCTGCCCTACAAATCAACATGGCGAGGCTAAGCTGGTGCACTGAGGATTGCATGAAGCTTTCAGCCGCATTCGGAAAAAAAGATATTGATCTGTGCATGCTATAGACGTCACAAGCGACTACAAGCATCGTCGACAAAAGGGAATTCAAGAAACCTTAATCTTGTGATGGTTCGGTACAGCGAATGACACTTTGTGATCTCGTGAGCAGAGAGCAGGTGGTCGCTGGTGTGACGCGAATTCGGTGAGTGATCTCTGTTGGAGTTATCTTTGTTATTCTCATCAAGAAGTGCCAAGATTGGGTAATGTTGTTTTGATAACCAAGTAGGTTATCAAGAATAGTGCAGTTAAACAGATTGGCACTAAAAAAAGTCAGCGGAAATTACGATAGTGCGTTGTTTACGCCACGTGCTTTTCTTAAAAGGGGACTAACACCTTTTTCGAAAGTAATTTTATTCTCTGTCATGCATATCTTCTGCATCCAGAGATGGCTGTATTCAAGTGGGGCGTTCAGAAAATGCTAATAAAATATTTTATTAGGAGCGAAGCTCCTTAAGGCATGGGTCAGCCGCCCTTGATTTACGTAGTTACCGAGCTGTATGTAGCCACCTCTAGTTTAGTTCCTCGAGTGTTCACTAGATGGCGGTACTTGTAGTTGATGAAAAGATGCGAGATGTTGTAAAACTAGATGTCGGTACTTGTAGTTGATGATGAAAGATGAGAGATGTTAATAGGAATGATGTGACATATGCGGCGTGTAATTGGCGGAAGGCAATCGTTCGGCGACGTACGCTAGGGGGCGCGGTGTAATAAAACCCGTTCGCTGTTGGCGCACGCTCGGAGTGTTTCACTCTTAATTGTGGGGCGATGCGAGACGTTAATAGGAATGATGTCACATATGGCGCGTATAATTGGTGGAAGGCAATGGTTCGGCGACGTAAGCTAAGGGGCGCGATGTAATAAAAACCAATCTGGCACACGTTTTGTATTTCCTTTCCGCCCTTGCGTCACTTTGCGCTGAATAATACGTAACATCTTACTAACAAGGCGGAATTTCTTCCCTTGTGCACTTCATCTTTTGAAGAAACGTTGCGTCCCACCACCTCTTACGTGACTAGGAAGCAATCATCCTTTGCACACTCCCTCCTCCATGTGCACGGCTATGCGCAAGCACACGAAGTTTTAAGCTAAATCATTTTTTCGCCATGTAGTTGCACTTGGTTCCACAGCAAACTTTTCAAGGGAGTCGGACATTGCACTAACCTATACTGCTCCATCAAGTGGCGCCAAGTCTTGTAAAGCTCCACAGCCTGGCTTGTATCTTGTGCTCGCTTGTGGTGCTCGCTTGCGCTGACAAGAACGGATGCATCAGCATATATTCCTACTGAAACGTTCCGTATGCGATTTCCAATTATTCCGTATGTTTCAGTGAGCATTTCACGTAAATATATGAAAATATATGGTAAACATATGTATTCTGTACGGAAACATACTGAATTATGGGACTCGCATGCGGAACGTTTCAGTTGCCGGTCTATATCTCACCGAAGTAAGACATGTGCACACTTGCACTAGCTTATGCTGGCTCTGTTTGCGTATAATGGTCAACGAGCAGGTCCTCAGAGACTGTGAGAGTTCACAAATTGCATAACTCAACATCAGACGTAGATTTCAGTTGAATATGCTGTTGAAAAAATTTAAGTCTCTCAGCACTCTTGCGTCAACGAAGGGCTTCTGCAGTTCGAAATACCAAAGAAGTGTGGAGCTCCCAAGCGAACTTTAGGAGCATTCTCTCGAGAGGGTTAAACGACACCCCAATGACTGCACCATGCAGTCGTTTTCTTTTTTGGCTGTGATATGCTTAGTCTGAACTGGTTTGCAAGAAATGAACACAGCACTGATTTTCCTGTTTCCAGCACCTGTGAGCAAACTGGACCCTTTTTCGCACAATAAGTCTGATTTATTTTCACAAAAATACGTTGCAAGTCACCCTTTAAATAACAGCCCGCCACACACACATATCACCTTCGCGAGGTTTTCTGTATTCACGTAGGCTAGCTAAACGTTATTGTCTGAATTTCCTTGTTGAATATTTCTCTGTTTCACCAGCATCTAACACTCCTCAGTGTTAATGTAGTACATGAGTGTCTTAAGATTGTTGGCTAGGAGCCTCGTGGGCTCGGAATGTACTTCTGTAAAACTGAGCATCACAAAACTGGCAATACATTAAAAAAGGGTACCTTGTCTTCTGCCAGAAAAAAATCTATTATGAATCGCCTGAGTGACCTTTCATTTATTCAAGGATGCACTCAATTCGTGATAGCAGCAGGGCGCCCACTCTTAATGTCATTCTTCACCCATACGTTGCTTTCAGCTTTACGCTGAAAGCAACGTATGCCTTTGAACCAACTGTCTTAAGTAGGTAAGTAAGTAAATAAGTAAGTAAGTAAGTAAGTAAGTAAGTAAGTAAGTAAGTTATTATTCCTATTCCCTTTTTACACAGGGCAGGCATTTCATGCGCCACAGGAATAAAATTCGTAATAAATTAATATTTGGACAGTTGTTCGTACACTAAGCAGGCGTCACAGTAGTTTCCTCTATGCGCACACACACACACTCACACACACACACACACACACACACACACACACACACACACACACACACACACACGAGCGCCCAATGGTTTGGTGAAAGTCGAGCCGAGCCAAGACAAGCCGTGTTTCGCTACCACACCATTCACTTTCTTTAAATCTGGATGTTTACGTGTTAGATCACTTTAGTTTGCCCCGACTCATCGAAACCGGGCTATGGGTCACTGGTGCGCGGGGTTGAAGAAGAGTAGGGTGTGTGGCGTGTTTCTCTGGCCGGTGTGTTTTAGGCCCTTCTGTTCAGCCACTCCCAGCGTAGCAGGAGAGTCTTCGTAGAATTCACCAGATCGAAATGGGTTTCATCTGTATGGCCCCCCAGTCCCAAAAGTTCCGGCAGACTTGGCAAGGTGCGGGGCACATCGTGCAGACGCAGGCAAGCCTGTAGAACACGGGCGATTGTTTCTTCGGCTGCTCCACACTGGCGGCACGTCGGGTTGGAGTCAAAGAGTTCATGGCGTCGTTGTTGAGTCGCCAGAGAACCGGAGCGAGCTTGGAACAGTAGTGCACTTGATTTGTCTCCTTTGTAATGAGGTTCGGTGCCCGGTGCCAATTTGTATGAAGCGTAACACGATAGGCTGCGTCTCTTGGTGACAGCTTTACGCCAGTTGTCCGTGCTGATCTGGGTAACCCATTCGCTCACTTTCTGGTGCAATTCACTTTCTGTTTTGGTTTGTTGGAGCCTTGGGTTTTGATTCAAATTTCGATTCTAATGTTGAAAGTCGTTGCATCCAGAGAGTTCTAATGCCTTTGTATCGCAGGTATAGGCACATCCGTCTGCTGAAATTGGTTTCTGGCTTGAATTCCAGTCTGCTCATGTACTGGAATTTCATTCTTGCCTCCCGAATTTAGAAACGTGACCACCCCATTTCACCTTTTTATGGCGGCACTTGGTGTGCAGAAATTTTCTCCAGCAACCACCGTCCCAGTTCGTTTTGATGTCTGTTTAAGCACTTCATGGTTTAAGTTGGGTATGTGAGTGTGTCTATATCATACGTTGTCACTGGCACAGCGAGCGTTTTCCACAAAACTCGACCAACAGAGTACGGGTTGTATGGGTGTCGGGAAAGATGCCACACCCTACCTTTTAGGCGGTTAAATTTTTTTGTGACCAATTCGGATTGTTGTTGCAGGTAATCTTTTTTGTCCGATATTTTCATTCTGAGGTATCTGTAAGTTGTTGTCTTCTTTATACTGTTTCCTTGCAGTGTGAATGTCACTTCGTCATAGTCTGAGTTCAGGTTTTTGTACGTTTGACGACAGGTGGCAGCGCACTGCAAGTGATTTGCCTGTATACCGTCAATATTTGACAACCACACGACGTAACTTTTCATTGGACACCAGCTCCTTTCGCCATCAATGGTAACCAGAATTTCGACGACACAGCTAAAGATGCTGACAAAATTAGTGACATGACATATATTTTACTAGAATAGATGCGACGCACCAGCAGAGAATGATTTGCGCGCGCATGATTTCTCAGGGTCTATATGACAAATGCTTGAATTTCTACAGGCCGGTCTCCACCGCCTGGATCCAGCCCTGCAACTACTATTCAATTTTGCCTACGCTGATCTGAGATGACCCTTCTCTGCTGCATGTGGCTTGAGGTGTCTTTTACGAACACCCTTGCTTGTCCCATCAAAGGATTCCACGGTGTGGCATGCAGTGTTGTGCTGTTGCCACTACGGAATTGGAATACCTTTGTAAGGAATCCACAATTTTGTGACCCCGGAAGTGAATGGTAATGAAACAAGAACCACACTTGGAGGAAGAAAATTGGAATGGAGTTGAGCACCCTTTCCATAGAACTGTAATTACGTCTTGTTTCGAGAAATATAGCACACTTTTGTTAACCTTCCTGCCTTCTCCCTTTTGTTGCTTCCTCCTTCATCATCATGTCGTTTTTCTAACTTCAGACATTCGTAAGTCAGGGCACATAATTTGGCATTAAAACAGTATTTTTTCAATGGCTTGGCTTATTTGAAATGATGTGCATTTATGAGCAACCCACCGACTACATGTAATTCGGTCGTTGTATATCAGCTGAGTTGCTTCAACGTCTGTCTTTATTTTTCGCGAAACAGCGGCTCTATGCTATTAGTATCGTAAGGTGGTCTGACGCCACCATGCAGCGTCATACCCATCTTGCGCCTCACGCTTTGTTTTATTGCAATAGCAACTATATGGACACTCTCCACTGGATTTTGCCACCAGCGTGGGCGTCGGCGTAGATGTCATGCACCGTATTTGCATACGTGTCTATATAAATGAAAACGCAAGAAAGAAAAAAGATTCTGAAAAAGACACCGGTGCGCGGAATCGAACGTGCAATCTCCGAGCAGTGAATGCGAGGGGTTAGCCACAAAGCTACAGAAAAGCACGCCGTCGAGCGCTCAAACGGCAGGCTATATATGTATATATATATATATATATCACTTACCGCTGCTGATGGGCATCTTGTGTGGGAGTTATCGCGTTTTCAGCATTAACAGAAAGATGGCGCAGTGAACGCGTGGTGGCGCGCGCCCTTATCTCCCACGCGTACTTTGCCTTGCGGAAGGGAGTGGGTGGTCGTGAAGCTCATGAACGCACACTCGCGCGCCCTTATCTCATGGTTCGCAGCATCCTATGTCTTGGCTGCCCTTAAACTTCCACCGGAACGATTCTGTTGTAGTTACCTGGTGCACAGAGGTCACTGCAGTCATTCACAATCTCCGTTTGCAAAAAGAGCGCGCTTTTCAGACACAGTGCAGTAACACTTTAGACGCTTATTCGCGTCCATCTATACCTGTTAGTACGATTCCTGCTTTATTTTAGCGTGAGAAACACGGGGCACGTTCAGATCTGCGTGTTATTTTGCGCGTGAATTCCAATTTGTTGCTATCGCAATCATTGCTTCGCCTTTGCAGCAGAGCTGTGACTTTTTCACTCGCCGGCGCTTCAGTCATCAGCTGTGTCCCCATCTTTTCGTTCAATGTTTTTGCTCCATTCGCCATCAGCGACTTGGCCGCATAGTCAAAAACGTGTTTGTCTAAGTTGTGTTGCGTGTAGACGCTGACACGACGCTTGTGTTTACTGCAATATTTCGTATTGTAGCTTGCGCACCGTCTCACCTCATACTTGTCCTCTCTTCAACATTTTGAAGTACTGTCCCTCCTCTCAAAACACATGGGCGCCTTTGTAACATGGTACCATGTTTCGCATGCTTTTGCAGATCTTGGATGGATGGATGTGTGACAACTTTACTATTCCGCCAGGTATAGAGGCTCCCTACTCCCCGTCTCCGACATAGGTCATGGTGACCGGCACCTCCGCGATTAGAAGCTGGCGAAGAGGTTCCTACTCCTCACAGCATTTTCTGCCAGGCAGATGGCTTGTTGCTGTGAAACAGGGTCCTCGCTTCACAGCAGGGCTTCCCAGGCCTCTCTACAAATTATATTTGATTTATTGCATGTGGAGCAATCACAATCTCATATTATGTCTTCGAGGGTCTCTCTCGCCCTACAGTGCCTGTATCTATCGTTTTGCCTGTCATCTTTTTCACCATGATATGCCCAGACCGGGTTTATGAAATTGCCAGCTTGGAAGTGCCGCCGCGCAACTGCATCCCTATTGTCCAGGCTTTCATCCGCTGATGCCACTACTCTCCTAAGTAGCCCATAATTATGAACAATTTAGGTGCAATTTTGTAGATGTTTATCTATGTTATGGCAGTTGAGCGGCTTTACAGTCACCCGGAAGTATAGAGCTCAAGCTAGCTCGTGGGCCACCTCGTTGCCAGGAATGAATGTGTGTGCTTGGGTGCAAAATATGCTAATTTTCATTTTTAGACGTTTAGCGGAGATAACTATCACGGCTTTGGGTGAGATCATACTTTTACCGCAATTCGAGAAAGCCATTTTGCTATCGCTGATTATAAAATGAGCTTCTGTTCCAACGCCAGCGAACGCTATCGCAGCTTCTTCACCCGTTTTTTTTTTGTTGTTGTTGTTGTGGCTTCCAGTGCTGGCGGCCGATATCGGAGCACGCTGTTCGTCAACTACCGAGGCGATCGCCGCACCTAATTTGGCACTTGCCGCGTCCACGTATGCAACCAGATGGGATCCATTGATCCAAAGCGTTAGGTTATAGTTGGTGCTCTCTTTTCCCTCGTCTCTGCCTGGAATATGGGATGAATCTTTTATGGAAGGAGGAAAATATTTAGTTTTTCTCGGCAGTCTTTATGATGTTTTATTTGCCTCGTGGTCCCTATTGGTCTGCATGCCTACCATATTGAGGATTGCTCTGCCAGTGGTCGGTCACCTTAGTCAATTCAGCTGTGAAATTCCGACAGCCGCCTCCTTTTTATTCCAGATATTGTGAAATCTCATAGAGAGAGGCTTCTCTATGGAGCTGTTTTTTGTTAAACCTAAAGCCCTTTTCATGCATTGTCGAATAAACGAGTCTATTTTTTTCTATGCAGACCTGATGTCCGAGAAAGGCGTGGCATAGCACACACAGCTTATTACGTTTGCTTGGGTTAGTTCGAGCAAGCTTCTTTCCTTCAAGCCGCGTCCTTTCAGCGCAACTCTTTTAAATAATCCAAGGGTTTGCGTGGCAAATCCAAGAAGTGTTATAATTATGCCATCATTATGTACATTTTTTTTGAATGAATAGTCCTAAGATTCTTATCTGGTTCGCTTTTGGGATGGGCTTCTCCTCTATTTCAATGTTGAATGCGTATCTGTGCTTACAACGGGGTGATTTTGGGTTGTAGACGAAGAGTTCCGATTTTCGCGGTGAGCATCAAAGACCCCTGCTGGCCACACAGTTCACCGCAGTGTCCGCCGCCACCTCCAGGCGCTTCTCAATGCTCGCATCGCTCCCCTGGTTAGTCCACCTTGAGGGCGATGTCACCCGCATACATACTAAATTTTAGCCCCTCTATTTTGTAAAAAGCATCATAGAGGCCTTTCATGGCCATATGGAAGAGAAATGGAGAGAAAACGAGTCATGCGGTGTACCCCTACCTAAATATATTGGTGGTTATCCCATGTTTGGTTATGGAACTTCAGGTAGGCAGTTCTGTTTGACAAAAAGTCCTTAATGTAACCGTATGATCGTGCAACTATGTCAATTTCTTAAAGCTCTTAACCCATCTGATGACGTCAGCTGTATAGGGTGTTTCTTTTAAGCTCCATAAAACTACCAACATGCATTTTCTGCGTTCAAAATTTTCAGAAATGGAACAGAAGTGCCCGGCCATTCCCGAATCGGCAATGGGCCAAGTTTTTTTTATTTCCTTTAATTTCAACGAATAGAATCATGACAAAAGTTACTTCACTGAAAAAAAAATGTAGACGCCCATTACGCATTAGTGGTGGCATGTGAGCATTGCGCCACAGATAGAACCATTGAACATTTTTAACCTCAATGCCCTCAGTGCAGCTCTTGAGACATCCCATCACAGCTGAGTTTGTGCTCATCGACGACCATCCGTTTTCTGGAAAATCAAATTTGTTATGCCGGAAAGATCGAGCTTCACGCCAGAAAGCAACGAAGGCGCTGTTGAGTCTCTGCGAGTGACCAGAATCGTTGAGCGATTGTGACACTCTTGTGTGCTTGTGTGTGTGTTTTTGTTTCCCTCCCTTTCTTCCTCATTTCAATAATGATTACTTTTTGGTCTCTCTTACCCCTTTTTCAAGGCATGGAAGCAAACGAGAGATTCGTTTTGCAGTTAACTACCCTGCCTTTTTCCATACCATCTATTTTTCTCTCTCTCGACCGCTTTGAGAGCCGACTATTATCTTCTCCCAGTTGTTAACATGGTAACGAAGTGCGTGGGACAGCAGTGTTGTTGAAAAAAAGACATATTGCTGACAAAGACTTTTCACTGTATGTAGAAGGCTGTGAAAGTACCGAGTTAGCAGAACAATGAAAGATCGGCGAGTAACTCACGAGGAGCAACTTGCACTTCATGTACCCTCGTGCGTTCATATTTTTTGTTCAAATTGGCAAGTCTTTATGATTGTATCTAAATCATAACCTACTCTACTGAGATAAATAAAAGAGCATCGTTTTTTTTTTTGTGTACCGCGATTCTGCTCGATATGGGGCAGTTGCTTGCCACCAACATGCTCGAACTACACGGGTGAAGTGAAACAATTCGAGTGATCAAACGTTGATTTTCATCGCTCTAACTTTGCATGACTACAGTCAACTGCACTGAGCTAACTTCACCTGCAGTTAAGCGGTGCCTTCAGATGATTTTCAAGAACTTCAGATTTTCCGATAGAAGTTCTAAAATGATGCCTCTGTGTTCTTTTCGATGTGCTTGTTTCGATCGTGCTGACCAAACTTGCAAGATCTGAGTGTGCTGCATTCATGCACCACGTTCAGAACATTGCTGTGGCCATATCTCCACCTCTAAGCATGTGCCCGCATGAAGCATGCTTCAGTACGGCGGAGAGAATTATGTCCCTCAGGGCTCAGCCAATAAATATGTTTCTAGCAACATGAAGATAGATAGATATCCATTTCCTATCGCCTTATATAGCAATCACTTCAAAAAGGTGCCCATTAAGTGCTGCATACGCATTTTGCAATTATTTTTTTACTGAACTTAGTATTGACCACCTCGTTCTTCCACAATGAGCTGTAAGGAGAGTATAGAGAAATGAGCTAAAAAAGGCAATTGCTCTTCCTTGACCCTATTTCTATAATATTCAGTTGCAGAGAATGCACACCTTTTTATCATTAAATAAATGCGGCGTGGCCTACGGCCAAGAGGTGGTGGTGAAAATAGTGTCATGACAAATTGAAGGTTTCGACCAAGTTATTGCGAATAACTTCACTTAGTTGTCAAACGAACATCAATAGGGTTACCTGATGAGGCGGATAAATGTCCCGCAGTAGTGTGGGCTCACTGAGCTCTAAAAATAGCTCCAATACGTAAAAGTTGGGAAGGGGCGAAGCGTGCATTGTGCACCGACTTTCCCACATCAAAATATTTGCTCTTTACTTGAAACTTGTCCCCTAACTCACAATCACTTTCTAGATGTGTTTCAAGAACTTGTATTTAAAATAAATGTCTTTCCTATAGAGATGCGTATTTGTATCCCTGCTACTAGATAAGAAACTAGAGCAACTTAGTGAGTTTCGTCGGAAATTCTGACGCCGCTGCTAAGCGAAACATGTTGTTTTGGCTCTAACGGCGTATATTTATATGCGCATAATATGAGCCGGTGGTGAGTAGTAGGTTATACCAAATTTCTGTGGTGCATATCCGTTTATGATTGACTATGCGACGACATTTAGCGCTCACAAAGCGGAACTATACCCTAATTGACTTCATTCTTAAAAGAAAGAGGCCTTGACGCAAGACTCACCTGTCTGGGAGGAATAATGTGTTTTACTTGGAACCACTCACTTATTTTCATCCCAGTATATGCATTGGTTCTCGCACCTTATGTCCGATCCCTCAAAGGAGGTCGGCCCTTCACCTGACATTTAACTAGCTCAAGAATAGGCACATCTATTTGGCGATAGGATTATTTCGTGCGATGATATGACTTTGATTGGAACAAGGATAATATCCGAGCAATCGCACAAATTTTGGCTTTCTTGGACGTCGTAGCGGCCATTTTCTGACATCATGAAGTTATAACTTGCAATCACGTGGCCTTTTGCATTGTTCATATTCACGTCCCCAACAGAGGTCACGTTTGTTGCCTGATGAACCATGAAAAGACTTCGTCAAGCATAAATTTTGATTTGTACCGCAGGCATCAATTTCGTACTTGTAAATCGAAGGCAATGTAGGATCGAGACACTGTAAAGCAGCGTGTGGTTGAGATGTGCTGTACCAAGCGTCATGAAGATCGCAGCTGCGCACAATATTTTAATGAAATAAAAAAAAATGTTAGCAATTACTAGCTGTGTTAGCTTCTCTTTATGACAGCAAAGTGTGGTTTGATATTACAAATATCCACATCTAATGGACATTTTGAAGCACTAGGTATGCATAACAAGCTAGACGAACTTATTGAGGCTCATATGATTGCACAATATGAACGACTATCAAAAATCCACACAGGAAGAACGGTGATGCACAAACTGGGCATCACGTGCACTAGCCAAAGTGCGGATCAATACGATATCTCAATAGAAACCAGAGAGCGCATCATGATACCGCCATCACTCAGAAGCATGCACCCCGAGTATCACCGGGAGCGGAGGAACGCTAGGGCGAAAGCACTACACAAGAAGTTTCAAAACGATGTGAATATGGTCTATGTAGATGCGGCGGAGTATCATGACGGCCGACGGATGGCGTTGGTCACTTCAAATCAAGCGGGCCACCTGCTCGCCAGCAGTTTTATTAAATCACGAAGGTCTGAAATCGCCGAGGAAGCAGCCTCAGCGTTGGCGCTTGCGTCTACAACAGCCAGCGTTATAATCAGCGACTCTAAAACCACAGTTTTTTTTTGCTCAAAGTAGGATCTCGAAAGAGGCGAAAGGAATTTTGACCAACTTTCATGGAGAGCGCAACATGTATGTTATATGGACGCCCATTCACTCTTCCCTTCCGGCCAACGAATCCGCGCACACCTTAGCTGGAGAGTTAGTGAGCCGAGCAGGTGCAGGAATGACGCAAAGCCCACGTGTGGAGAGAGAGCGCATGGTCTCCTACAATGAAATCACTAAACACTACCGATTAGGGAGGCAGCATTATCTCCTCCACATTCCTCAATAAATGAACACCAGGTGACAGCATGGCGCCTGTTACAAACAAGCACATTTCCAAACCCAATTGCTTACAGTAACTGCTATCCCAATGTCTACTCCGACAAATGTAAACTCTGCAATCAGCGGGTGGAGCTGAAACACATTACATGGGCTTGTGCTAAGTTCGTGAAGGGGCCAAAGACCAAATATTTCAACCCACAGCGGTGAGAGACCGCGCTGCTTAACTCAAACATGCAGGACCAGCTACAAGTTATCAGGCAAGCCGAAGATGCCGCTAGGGCCCAAGGACTCTTAGCTGCCATTTAGAGGAGAGGATATAATTCCTCGGACACTTGCCGTTTTGAACAAAGTTGTTTCTCTCTCTATCAAATATATGGTGAGTATGAGCCTTACTCGGCATTCATGCCATCAATGAAAACTAAAACAAGAATACGCATGAAGAAGAACAATTAGTAATTGTAATGGTATAATAAATGCGAGACAAGTAATTTTTCCCAACATTTTTCTTGTAGTAAATATTAGTCAGCAGTATTATTTACCGTTGTCATTGATATCGTAATAAAATATATAAACCAATTACACGTGACATGACTCTAACTATACGATAAATTTTATGACGAAGGCACTCATAAGTTGTCACAAACGTCAATGCTCGATGTTGAATTTGAGAGCATATGGTATTTCTTTCAAAGAATCCAGAAGCGTGGCTTTAGCTGTGAATGTGTGTTATATTTTTTTTTTCTTTTTGCTTTAGGCAAGTTTAGTTGCTTATCATGGTGGTATGCTTTTTTGAGTTCTATAAGCTAAAATAATAATTTCAAATAAGCCCTGTATAACCTACTTACAGATGCTCGGAGGGTTCATGTCAAAGTAAGCTACAGTAAGTACTTTTATAGATCTTTTAAATATTTGACAAAATATATATCTAGGTGCAGGTATATGAGCAAGAAACGTTCTGCAGGACTGGACGGTGACAGCAGGCATATTGTCGTCATATTGACAGGAGGCATATTGACAGCAAGCATATTTCTCCCCAGTGACAAACACTGGGGAGAATTATATTTGTGATTTTTACAGTAGATATTTTCGTTTGAAAGAGTCCGTTAATAATAGTTCAGAGTAACACCGAGTGATTTGGTAAAGTGTTGAAAGACTTATTCACTCAAGCAAATCAATGTGTTTGAGCTGTAGTGGGGAATTCGCAAGGCAATGACTAGTGGGACCATCGCTGAGTGCGAAGTGCGAGCGGGAGCACGAGCTGTAGACGCTGGACTGCCCGAGCATTTGTTTCCGTACCGGCTGTCTGCCTATTACCTGGCGTCGCTAATAAACCCCCTCGCAGAGCTTATAAAAACTGTCAACAAAGGTTGTCCTAGTACTTGATGGAAGGGCGAGACCCGTGGTAAACGCGACGGAATGTGGTTGACGACACTGCGCCCTTGAAATAAAGAACAGCGTTCGCAGCAACGACTCAGCAGCCCACGGCGTCACTAATGATATATAGATTAATTCCGAGAACTCAAGAGCATTCGTAACAAACTTGACCAAATTACGGCTACAGGTGAGACGCTTTCTTTTCGCAATGGGCCATAGCCAATACCAACTTTAGCTCAAATAAGGCTCCATCATCACACTACATACTTTGAACCTTTCTGTGAATACAATGCTAAAACATTAATACTAATAATATTATGCAGTAGAGAAAGAGAGAAAGAGGCAAAGAAAAGGCGCGGAGGTTAACCAGGTTCTACCGAGTTTGTTGCCTTACACTGGCGGAAGGTGAAAGGGGGGAAAAGAAATGAAAGAAAAAAAACAATTAGGAAAGACTACAAGTGATCTGCGCACACATATTACAGTGTTCCCCACGCAAAACTCAGCACTCACAAATGGAAGGTGTTTGAAACCAATTCCTCTGCAGTTGTCTGAGTGAACACTAGAGTTCAAGATGTTCAAAAAAGGCTTGCAAGAACTAGCTCCAAAGAATTCAAAACTTGCCGCCTGCGCCAAGCTGTAGGAGTGGTTATTTCGCTGAGACGAGTGTGCATAGTGATCGTGAGAGACCTCCACAAGGCATCGACTTGTAGGCGGTTATCGTGGAAATTATGCGTGGAAGATGATATACACTGCGGGGCATTCTGCGCCGGCTTTTTATGAGTGCGCAGTGGTTGTAGTGAGGGACACGTGGCATCCGATTGATTGATCAATACTTGATTTGTACGAGTTTAACGTTCCAAAACCACCACCTCCTTATGAGACACGCTGTAGTAGAGGACTCCGGAAATTTTGACCGCCTGGGGTTCTTTAACGTGCACCCAAATCTGAGCACACGGGCCTATGTTCACCTCCATCTAAACTGCAGCCACCGCCACCGGGATTCGATCCCGCGACCTCCGACGTGACACGCAAAATCCGACACTGTTTTCGAAGCCTCTCTACCTTTTCGGCTCTGACGGCGATACACCGAGCGGTGGTGGTGGCAGCATATGAGTGGGAGTGGTAACTGTTGCTCAAATTAAGGTTCATGAACTGCCGGAGAAGAACGCGTTATCTACCATATATACATAAATATATATATATATATATATATATATATATATATATATATATATATATATATATATATATATATAACACATCTGAAAAAATCTAAGGCACCCACCCGAGATTGAAACCAGTAACGCCTCGATTCTAAGCGCGCTCCACTGAGCAACTAGGCCGCACCGCTTAACGTTTCTATATCACTAGCGCCAAGCTATATGTGTACCATTTACAGCAGCTTTACTGTGATTGCACCTGAAAGAAACATCCTTGAACACAGCTCAAAAGTCTCGCTTGTAGTTATGTAGCCATGTACTAATACATTAACCACCAGTTTCATTGCCGAATCTCCTGTGTTGGGTGCGAGCTATATATGAGAGAACAAGCAATTAAACAGGCTTGTCCCACCATCCAGCTGTTTCTGGCATCGACAGCCACACTGCGATGCCTGGGATGACCTGATGTGGATGTTATGGTGAAGTGCGTTGAAACTCTACGTTCCGCTATACCATCACCGGTATCGTCGATATCGACTAACGCCAAGGAAGGAAACGCCGAACAAACGCCGGCAAAAACGCTGTACGTAGTTCAGCCTTTGTGATGCTACCAGATGTTGTGTGAACACTTTCATAACAGCTCCTATAGAATACTAGTTACGTTGAAGCAAGGTGGGCTCTCATACGTGCATTGACATTGGAAGAATGTTCGAGTCTGGTCCGAGAAACAAGGCAGCTCAACACACACTCAACCGTGATCACTAGATTTTGTACGGTTGCTAAGTATGCTATAGTCCTACTTTTTAAAACAGTCCGATGTGTTTCTGTTGCATTCATTGCTTCAGCCTTGTGCTGAAACTGTGAGCTTTTTTTTACTAATGGACACTCTTTTGATGACACTTCATGCGATCCATGGCAGTTGAGACATATCACGGCAGTTCCATGGCATGATTTGGCATTGTGTGGCTCTGGACTACAGGGACAAATTACCACGTTCCTGCCAACTTCACTAGCACGACCCATTTTTTTCTTACATTTATGATACTGAAGCTGCCTCAGAGAAGATGGACGGACCACGTTACGAAAGATACCCAGCTTCATGTGGGATGGCAATGCGTTGCCTTTGAAGACAATCTCTATGTAACGCATGTTACCAAGCCGTGAGACTTGGACGATTTTGATATGGTCACTAACTTTCTTGATAAGCATTGGGAGGTCAGCTGAAGGAATGCACATGTTCGCATCATATATCACACCTAGCACAATGTCATTGCTAAGTGGAATGTGAGGTCGAACTTTGCTACCGTCAAAGACTGACTGTGATTCTGGCCAGAACAGGCAGACATACCTGTATGACTTCGATGACCAAGACACTCTAGTAATTTATCATTTCTGCTCAGAGTAAAATATACAGTATGTATGGGCAAATACAGCCTTATTTGAGTTACTTGCACTTTTCACTTTCGCCCATTTCGAAACAAAGCTCCTCGTGGCGAGTATACCGAAACCTTTACAAAAATACGACCTAAGACGTGTGCTACTTTCAAGTGTACGCTTATTATTAGCCAGTGGTCAAAAACGATGCTCTTCCAGTTTTTGCTGTGACTGTACAGCGCTTCGCGCACAGGGCCGGTGTTTCTTTTTTTCAGATAGACAGCATTTCATAATTTTTGTAATGCTCTAAGCTTCGTTACATACAACGTTAAATATGTTGAAGCGATCCCTTTCTAAACATAGCACCATTATGGTGTCTTTTTGCGCAAGAGCTCCAGTGTAGGTGTGTTTAAAAAAGAAACAAAAAGCAGCGAATTGCTTCGTGGTAGAATACGTACATGGGTCTGGTCCAGACTCCATTCTATCCTATATACTTTCTTCCTAATTAGAATGAAAAAGCGGTTACGAACGACGGTGGATGCGGCGGCGGAATCAAAGTCGACTTTTTCTACCTGATAGAAGCGCTAACTGTAAGGCATTTTTTATGTGACACCTTGATTAAAAGCGGCAGTGTCGTCATACCGTGAGCAGAATCGCGAGATACACCGTTGGAACAGGGGCAAATCTATGTAAAAAAGCATTTTTGTTGTGCAATCTATATTATATATGTCCACAAAAAAGAAAAAAATGATAAGTTGGAAGACATAGAATAGCATAGCAAGTTGCAATGTTTTTTTCAGGCTGTGATGGCGGAAGGGCCCCCAAGACCTGCCACTACCCAAGTTGTAAGTAAAAGTGGTAAAGCACCCTACTCACAAGCAAGGAAAGATGAGTCGACACTTTAACAAAAATTATTTATGTGATTTTAACAGTCTGATTTTCATAAGTAATTTCGGTTTCGCTTCACACTACTGCGCAATTGAAATGCAGCATGGAACTTGTTCTTTGTGACAGTATTGACTGGTAGATCTCCTAGAAGGCGTTTTCGAATCGGAATAGAAACTTGGCTTAATCGTAACCTAAAATTAGAAAGAGCAATTCGCGAAACGTAACATAGGTGAAAAGAACGTACATAAAGATAGTGATGTGGTGCTCAAAGTTAGCATCAATCAGTTTTTATTTCTAAACAAAAACAAAACAAAACATACAAAATCAAGGTCAGACTTCCTGCGTCTTACCGCAACCGCAACGTAGCTTTAGACTTTAGTTTTCTCCCATATATATATATATATATATATATATATATATATATATATATATAGAGAGAGAGAGAGAGAGAGAGAGAGAAAACGTTTCAAGGTTATAGTCGTTCTTTTATACACAGCAAACAATAGGAGAAGAAAACTAGAGCGAGATTGAGTGGAAGAAGAGAAACGTGTGCTTGGTGGCTATGGGGAGGAAGGACCAGCAGTAAGCCATCACCGCAGACTGGCGGAGCGCTTTGCGAGAGATCTTGTGCGATGGTAATCACTCCTTGTTAGGCGTCAGCGCTGTATTTTGTCACATAAAGCAGTACGAAAAAAGTGGAAAGTAGCTGCTGTGCGGTTCAACCTGGCTGATTAAAATAGTGCGTAAGGGTAATGAGAATGCCGCTGCCGACGCAGCATGGGAGAGTCGGTGTCTGTGAGATATGGTGCCGCGGCATATTGTTATTTTGGGCAATGTGGAAACAGAGCCGTTTCAGTAGACCGACTTGTTGAGCGTGCTCGTGTGTCTGATAGGAAACGCCTGCTTCTGAAGCGAGAAAGAACGCGTTGAGAGGGATTATCGACTTCCGGTCAAGTAGCCACTGAGGAAAAAGGAGAAAGAGAAGCAAAAAAGGGAAACAGGAAAGGGAAAAGAAAGGCCGTGGATAAAAACGGCAGCATATCCATGGAGTAAATGATGGAGAGTGGGGCGAAGCATTCGTCCGTTTATTTGTTCTTGCTGCTGTCCGTCCATGCGTCCGTGTGTGTGACCATCCATGCATCCATCCACCCGTCCGTGCGTGCGTTTGTTCGTGTGTCCGTCCCTGCGTCCGTTCACGCGTCCATCCATGCGTCTGTCTGTGTGTCCGTTCGTCCATCTATTCAGCACTCCAATTACCACCATCTCGCACCTTTTCATCATATATTCCCCATATAGAAGCACCAAAATCCAGCGGAAATTCCAAGAACTAAACGAAAGGTGGCACACGCACACTTTCTTACGGCTTGCGCTTCGTGTCTACTTCCCACCTTTAAGCATCTCAAGTTCATGATCTATACTAGTTCACTGTATTCATGGCACTGCGGCCCAACGCTCGCTAAGCCTTTCTAAAACCCAGGAGGTTACACCCAGCGAGTATAACGTAGCAACCTTTTCCAGTCAGATAGTGCTCAATGCACATGCCAATGGCTGCTCATGGGAAATGAGAGATAGGAGAATTCGGCTTTCACTTTCTTATGGGTTGCGCTTCGTATCTACTTCCCACCTTTAACCACCTCGAGTTCATGGTATATACTAGTTCATTGTATTCATTGCACTGCGGCTCAACGCTCGCTAAGCCTTTCTAAAATTAAGGAGGTTACACCCAGCGAGTATAATGTAGCAACCCTTTCTTGTCAGATAGTGCTCAGTGTACATGCCAATGGCTGCAAACGGGGATCGCAGCGTGCGCGTTAACTAAAAGCCGAATGCTCCCGTCTCTCATTTCCACTTAGCAGCCATTGGCATGTACATTGAGCACTATATTTTATTGTTCAACAACGCACAGAAGAAATCTCTCACCGGCACCACCTTGAAGGTCAAAATGTTATACTTGTTACATACTACAACGGCTATGAGGGACGAACAAGTGCCGCTATAAGGAGCTTCGCTCCTATAAATGGGAGAGGGTACGCTGGGGCTTCTACTTTCAATGATCGATAATTATGTGCGGTTTAGCACCTCAAAACTACCATATAATCACGAGAAACGCTGTAGTGGAGGGCTCCGGAAATTTCATTCGCCTGGGTTTCTTTAACAAGCACCGATATCTCAGCATCCGGGCCTACACTATTTTTGCCTCCTTCCAAAATGCAGCCTTCGTTGCCGGCATTTGATCCCACAACCTGCAGGTTAGTAGGCGAGTACCTTGGCGAAAAGACCACAACGGCGGGGCTATTTAGTATGATCGACTACGACTTTCACCATGATTCAACAATACCACACGTCGGATTGCTAACAGCGGCAAACATGAACGGATGAAAAACATTGGAGGTACGATCACCCAAACCACTGGATCACCTAATCTTTGAAGGGTGTCCCGCCGGCTTGATGGTAGGGGTCACTTATATGGTGAATCAAGTTTTCTGTCAGCAAAGTTTACGCCCCCACCTTTAATAAGTGGTAACTAGATGACATCTTTCTCATTCGGACGGGCACTGAATAACAGCTAATTAAGTTTATTGTGTGGGCATTCATGTGCACGTTTGTCAACAGACGTTAAAATTGAGTGCAGTGAAGGTTTTTAACTACTGGTTGTTGTTTTGTTTCGTATGGAGCGTGTCAAAGTATTTCGCACCGTTGAGCCGCACTGGACGTCGGCCCATTCCACCCCACCCCCCTCCTTAAAAAAAAGCCATGATTCAAAGTGCCGAGTTACAAAGAATGCCGGAAAGAAACTTTAATGGCCGTAAAAGTAAGCTGTTGAGATCATCAGTAGTTGCTTCTAGAGTTTGATCGTCGAAAAGGGATGCGAAGTAAGCCTCAGCAGATCTCGGCACTTAGCCGGCTAACTGCTGGTGTGAGCTGCGCCGGCGACACACTCACCCCGATCACCGGCGACAGGGGCTTGTTAAAGTGTCGCCGGTTATTTCAGAGGCTACAATTACGAAGCAAAAGAAAGCCTCGCTACGTATTCGGTACCAATGCGACGACGTAGCAAGCTCACACTGCCGCACCGACTACCGTGAGTAGAGCTCTTCGAGCTCGGACAGGCCACTGGCGAAGCAAAGAATGCGTGTCACAAAATATAAAGGCCCGTGGAACTAACAGCATAACTTGCTTTTTCCGCACCGTACGACCGCAGATGTCAAGCGACTAACGCGAAAGTGAACGCCGATACGAGGCCCAGGCACACGGAACCAGCATATAGAGCTCACCATGCACTGCCAGCAACATAAACCAGCACTGTGAAGCGCCTTGTTCGTTTGTCACTCTGTAGCCTAAACTACACGGATAGGAGACACCTATGTTTTAGTGTTTGGAAAATAACGACGGCAAAAACTGATGAGAAGCAAGGATGTAGTCACGGCCAGCAGTGGTTCATCGATAGGCGTGCGGCGCTTCTCTGAGAGGCCTAGGTTATAGCGGCGATGTACCTCGGTTCTTTGCCGGTGCTGCTAAATGTGTGCCGTTGAAGTGCTCATGCAAGGCGTTTTGGGCTTTGTGTCGAATTCAGTGAATTTTACGGATGAAGACAAAGTACTTCTAATGCTAATTAAGCCAATGCGACTGAGCACCAGCTGAGAATAAAGTTCCACTATAGTTTAAAAATCACTGAATATCACACGGGCTTATGAAGAAAATTATGTGTGTAGAAGGGCATTTATCAGTCAACCACAAATATATACCTAGGTTGTGAATGTGTATTGCTTCATTACTTGTGAAAGAAAGGTCCCACAGGAGCGCCGTGAAAAATTGAATTATGGTGCTTCAATACGGTGACCCAGCGCGTGAAGTACGGTCGTGCAGAGCGAGCGGCAAGCCGTGGTCAGTGTGAGTGCTGTGTTTGATGTGACTGGTGTGTGCATGTTATGTGCGTCGAAGATAAAATATTTGAATCTACGTTTGCACATGGTACGGCTTCGGACGTTTTTTGTTTTTCTTTCTTCAACAAGCTTTACGTAAAAATTCACGCTATACTATACTGAAAAAAGTTTGCTCATGAATGTAAATAAATACGCCCCCAAATGCATTCAAAAAGTCCCGTCACACAGAGAAATATTTTTTTTTTATTTTCTGTGGACAGTGTTTATAAACCCTTATCGGGGCGTGCCCCAGATGACAAGTCATTTCCTCACGATGCTGGTAGCCCTCGGCATTGCTTAAAAATCAACTTTACCGGTGGCGTTTAGCTACAGTTGACGTTAACCGGACATGACGGCTATATGAAAGGAGTAAAAATTTAAGGCTTATGAATAAGGATAGCTGGCACTACTACCCCAATTGACGTTTCAAAAACATGGGGTTCATTGTGAAAGTAGTTCCGAGACATAGCGGGGCTCTGTGGTAGAATACTTGACTGCCACGCAGAATGTTGCGGTTTGATTCCTGATGAAACCCTTACATCAATTCTTCGCATTCGTCAGGCCAACACTCTCAAAGTTAGCTTTTCCTTAACTCTCACGCTTGAAAAAAACGATGTTCCCGCCATTCCTGAGTATATATATAACTGTCACTCATCTGTGGCACATACCCGTGTACCCGTGGTCCATACGCGCCTGCGGTTATGTGTCACCCGCCTAGTAAAAAGAGGTTTGTGACGTACGTGACGGGATTGTGACATTGGGCGCGTTATGTCATGGCGTT
Organism: Rhipicephalus microplus; assembly: GCF_043290135.1. Lineage (NCBI taxonomy): Eukaryota > Metazoa > Arthropoda > Arachnida > Ixodida > Ixodidae > Rhipicephalus > Rhipicephalus microplus. Next base: position 34,997,794 of record NC_134707.1, on the reverse strand, counting down.
CAAGCGTGCTCTAGCTGGTGGAGTGCGCTCTTAAAAACTTAACAGTTAAAAGGTGACTTCCGGTCCGTTATTATGGAGCGCGCTCCACGTGCTCGTACAGGCGCGAGGGCCTGCACGAGAGCTCGTGCCTGCGCAACAGATTTTAGTATATTGACCCGACTCCGGCTCTCTGCTTTGATAAAGCGAGTTCTATTTCTCCACTTGCTCCTACCGTGTAAGCAACGTGACATGCCCTATGTTACGCTTTCGTGTCCCCAAAGGCAGTCTGCCCAAATCACCGTTAAGCGAAACACCGGAGGCGTCACACTCGAGCACATTCGAGCGTGTTCTGTTGGAGTTAGGGGCAGGCAAACTAGGATGTATGAATATAACTTTATTCTAGTCCTGCAGTGGCGGAGCCTATAGGCCACCCGTGTGGTCGCAATAAGGCTTAACCTTTCCGCCTCTTGTACCAAGAATTCTTGTGCTTCAGCAATAGGAAAATAATCCCTGCACAGCCCGTGAAGTGTATAAAGTGCATAGTTTTACTCAGAGGTACAATCAAATCTGTGTGTACGTTTTATAGTACAATAGGAATTCGTGAGAGGACATACGTACCTATTTATGTGCGGTGCCTCAGAGGTTAAACTAGCTATTTTTCTTGAAAAAAATGTTTATTTATTTATTTATTTATTAGAATACCCTCAGGGCCCGTAGGGCATTACAGAGGGGGTGGGTACAACATTTATAACACACAAGAAAAAAAAGACAAAATAAAGAAACAAGTGTCAGATGCGCAAATCAGGAAGGCAACATAAGTCAACTAAAAATGTATAAGAATTCAAGCACATACAAGACAAAGATAGATAATGGAAACTGCGTATAGTTACAAGCATTGCTGAGAAATTGCAGTCTTGAATAACAAAGGGTCTGTTATTGTTACAACGGAAGAGGGAAGGTGGTTCCAATCGGCGGCTGTTTTCGGTAAGAAGGCTGCTGAAAAGAATTTGGTGCGGCAAAACAGAATGGCAACCTTATGCTGATGATCAATGCGCGATGAGTGGTATGACGGTTGTGAAATGAGGTCTCGCTTCATTGATGGATTGTGAAAAAATATCTTATGAAAAAAATGCAGTCGCGCCAGTTTCCTCCGGACAGTTAAATTGGGTAGGTCAAGGTTAGATTTCATTTCTGATATGCTAGCAGTACGGGAATAATTAGAACAAATTAACCGAACTGAGCGGTTCTGAACAGATTCTAACGCGTTAATTAAATTTTGCTGCACGGGATCCCATATAGCGGACGCGTACTCAAGCTTTGGGCGAATTAGTGATCGGTATAATAGAATTTTGAGGGACAGCGGAGCGCGAGAAAAGTTGCGGCGTAAGTATCCTAGCGTTCGGTTAGCGTTATTACAGATGTAGGTAACATGCGTGTGCCAAGATAGATTGTTGGTAATGTAAACGCCGAGGTACTTATATGAAGAGACATGCTGGAGGGGAACGGCGTTAATTCTGTAGGTACAGGGGGAAGAAATAGATCGCCGGGTTATTGACATGCATTTAGATATGTTAGAGTTGAGAGTCATAAGCCATTTATTGCACCAGGTTGAGACAGTGTCAAGGTCTGACTGTAGAAATTGGTTATCATATTCATTGTTTATTTCGTTTATTGCACCAGGTTGAGACAGTGTCAAGGTCTGACTGTAGAAATTGGTTATCATATTCATTGTTTATGTTCGTTGTTTTGTTTATTTGCTATCGACAGATGTCGCTGCAAATATGCGAAAGCCTGTTGATGTTTTCATTGTTGCTTCTGACTGTGACTTAGACACTTGGGAAAAGAAAGGGAGAGATAACGGTACGAAGGTTGCAATCTGTAAACAATGAAAACCTTGGAACAAAAAAAACGTGGGGAGTTTTTATTTTGACAACAGAAGTGATTTCGTTTCGTAAAGGCCGAAGACAAAAGCATAGTTCCTGTGCTACCAAACGACAACACAGTAGTATCTGTGTTCTGTAAGTAGGTGGCCATCAACCGAAAAGAATTAAAACAACAAAAGACGAAAAAAAAACGTAGCTATTGGCAACTCTCCTCAGCAGTTGTAACAATAAATTTAAAAAGGCTTTAGGACCATATTGCAAGTACCTACAGATATTTCATTTACCCAGAATAGATTTAGTTACAGACAATGCACTCGGGGTCTAAAACTGCACCGTATGCTTCCTGTAAATAACTACAAATATTACATTTACCCAGACGATAGAAATGGCCACAGACAACGCATACAGGGTCTGAAACTAAACTGTATGCTTTAACAGACCTCCTGCGAGTTGACTATTGTCATTCAGTCACATACAGCAAGACGCTCACTTCGTGCACTTGTGTCATAAGTAGGAGGCCATCAGAGATGAAGAGGACGACGAAATTCAGAGAAAATATGAAAAGGCGTGAGCAAGTGCACCATACAGCGCGGCCCGAGGTGCGTCACCTCAGCCGCGATCAGCGCGCGAGCAGCGACGAGCGGGGGTTGTCAGGAGAGTGACGTATTGCCAGCAAACACATCGGCGATGGAAGCGGCAGGACAGCAACTCGGCAACATCTGACGTGGGCGTCCCGAGAAGCAGATGGAGACCTCGACATGCTTCGAGAGAAGCTGCTCGGGATGCAGCCGCCGCGCACAGCGAGCGCCGACGTTTCTGGCGCAAACCCCCTTCAAAGCAAGCCGCCGAAGATAGTCCCCGGGTCACAGTCCCTGGGTCAGACAGCGAGCAGCACTGGACATTGCCCGTGGCCGCTATTCCAAACCACAGCGACCTCCACGACGTCACCATCAGGCGACGGTGAAGATGGGTGACCACGACGGCAGTGGAAGGAATGGCGACGTTCATCGAGAGCGTCGAGATCCCTAAGTGGTATCGCTTCGACTAACCAGGACATTGGCGTCAATATAATCAAGGGTGACAAGTAACGTCAGCCCGAATCTTGAGCGGAACTACGAGGCTACGAGAGATGCCTGACTTTGGCTAGGACCATTTAGCGTGTAACGTGGTTGGATTGTAAGCATAGCGAGTCCGAGTTTGAATCTGAAGGTAATATTATTGATTTTTGTATATTTGTATACAGAGCATGTGCTGTGCGGCTGTTCATTAAATCTAGTGTGTTGTAATCCAAATCATGTCTCAGTTAATTGTCCGCACTATAGCAACCCGTATTCCGTGAAAACTTGCACATAGAAGATTTGTCAAGGCTAATCTTCAATGGTGGCTTTGAGCTATAAAAGCTATAAGAAGAGATCTCAAGAATCAGTTAAACTCGCTACTACGCTCTACCCATACCGACATTTTTCTAAAGTTTACAAAACAATACTGTTTTGCCACAACACATTGAAAGAATGTTGCAAGAAGCGTGAGGTTCCAATTTCCAAAAGCGCTGGGGTTCTAGTTAAATGTATGGACCAAGATAGCTTGGATATTCATATTACAAGGACCTAGTGTACCTCCATCATTGCATATCACCAGCTTCCTTATTGCTATGTAAAGACATCAGCATATTTTCTAAGGTACAGGATCATACCTTCTGCCAAAACTTATTATATTCTATGGAAACTTTCACTTGTATTCTGCTACATCAAATAAATGTAGAAAGTCTCAATTAAATCCTAGAAGTACTTTTCATAGTCTTCAATGTATTAATCAATGCTGACTTGACTCCACCATAACCAGTAGGGCTTTAACAATTACGAAAATAACTAGCAGACTCTTAATGCAATCAATGAAAACCAGCGCAACCTCCACTATAGAGAAGCCTATTATCTTGATTTCAATTACGCTGTTCATAGTTAACGTCACCTTACGTTAGTCATGCTAATGTATTTTAAATATTACTTAAATACTCTAACCTTAGCAAAATTACACAGTGGCGTAATTTCGCGTTAAGTACAAACATAGATGCTTGTAACAGGGTTTCATGAAGAAAACGAAATGAAATTTCTTCGCCTTTGCATTTCCAGCGTGTAATTGCTCGAAACAAGAAGTGCAAGAGGGAGACACAAGCTCAATGGAAAGCTGGTACTTTAACAAGAGCACCAAAACGTGTAATGTTTCCAAAAAAAACTTGGGTGGCTGCAACAAGTTCGACACAAAAGACGGTTGCAACTGGTATTGTCTGGGAATCCTTCCATAAAGGAAAACCAAATATAGTGGTCAGTAAGAAAGTCACTAAATAAAAATGTGTCCAAATATTGACGCTGAAATGAACAGTGAGCGAATACTCAAAACTTCGACGTCACTCGTTATTTGGGTTGCTTTGAAAAAGATGCATTATTACAACTCACGTTTTGAAATTTTCGTGTAAAGCTGATAACATTATCGCTCACTGTTGGTTAACGTTCCCGTGCAAGTTTTGTGTGGGAAGAACACTTTTTGGTATATTTATATAGAAATTTTCAGTGTAGCATTGCATCTCGCCGCGGTGGTCTAGTGGTTAAGGTACTCGGCTGCTGACCCGTAAGTCACGGGATCGAATCCCGGCTGCAATGGCTGCATCTCCGATGGAGGTGCAAATGTCATAGGCCCGTGTGCTCAGATTTAGGTCCGCGTTAAAGAACCCCAGGTGGTCGAAATTTCCGGAGCCCTCCACTATGGCGTCTCTCATACGGTGGTTTTGGGACGTTAAACCCTACATATAAATTAATGTAGCATTGCGACTAGTGAGGTGGCAACAATAATGCGATCTCCGACACTGTGGAAGCTGAGTGCAGTTTAACTAATGTGCATGTCACAAAGAATGGCATGACCGATGTGTAGCAGAACTGTAACAAAACTTAATCTGCGAACGAGTTAGTCGCACTCAGAATCAAAGCTACACAGGTGTACAAACTTTTTAGGTGTACCCGAGGCTTCACCTATCGACGTTTGCCATGCCCCCTTAGTTTGATTCCTTTTCTTATTCAGTGAAGCATGGACGTTCGAGTTTTTACAAATCGTTCATTTTGGTGAATTTTGGGATTTCCTTGATTCCCAGTGCATCATTGCTGTGAACTAGAAAATGAGGTGCTTTTCAACTTGAAAACGCTTTCTCTTTCAATTTTCTCATTGGATCACATTTTCATGTTTCAGAAATAACCCTTCGGAGGGCACCACACTGGTATTTATTATGTTGCTAAGCAGAACGAATCTTCTTGGTGGTAATTACTACTCTGAAAATATTTGGAAATAAAATGTCTATTTTTTACTCTCTGTATTAGTTGTTCTGCGTGACTGTCAATGCAATACGAGTTGCCCAATGGTAGGAAAGAAAACTTTAAATATTGCCATAGTTTATGTAGCACAATATTGCCACACACGATGCTACACTACAAAAAAAATGCACTTTGCTCGTTAGTGGACTGTCGATGTGCGTAAGCTGCAAATCGCATACTGTATGACCTACGCTAAAGATGGTACAACTGAATTGTAGATCCGACCCGTCGTTAAGATTTGGCAACAGTCATTATAGTGCCCTGAAAACTTTGAACATTCCACAAGCTACGTAACGAAAACCAGTAGATAATGAAGTCAAGAAACGTATCGGGAACGTAAGTGTACTAATTTAGGTTTAAGGTTGCGTCGTGGCTTCGAGTGGCGTAGACTCACACTCCCATGTTTGCGTGCGCACAAATACCCGAAAATGTGGATGAGGGGGCGACTGCCGTCATGGTTCAATTGGTAGAGCACCGGGTACGTATTTAGAAGTTTAGAAGTTCGATCCCTGCCGGCTACAAGTTGTATTTCGACCATTTTACTCGCTTCGCATCACTATACAAATTACATTACTATATAAATATATATATATATATATATATATATATATATATATATATATATTTATATATATATATATATATATATATAAATATATATATATATATATATATATATATATATATATATATATATATATATATATATATATATATATATATGTATGTATGTATATTGTGAAGAAGAAAACGCATTGTTGGCAAGCAAAATCGCCACCGCTTGGGTACTGGATTCTGGGCTTCTCTCGCTCACCTCGTGCTGATCGTCGCCGGCATCTGCTTGAACGTTGCTCTGTCCCGATCGTGTTTTCATTGTAAGGCCACCGTCGCAGCACCCGCCAATAAACCCTCTTTCAATTGGTGGAGGGTGCTGACGTTCCCCGTCGCCTGAACCTGGGTGCTGCCATTCGCAGTCGCCTGAACCTGGAGCTGCGCAACCGAACGCTACCTCCCATCATGGCCACCAACAACGCGCAACCTGGCTCTTCCACTCCATCCTCCAGCAAACTCGGCGTTCTTCGCTTGTGAGAGCCCAAGGTCTTTAGCGGAGCTGATGATACCGACGTGGAAGACGGGTTCACTAACTGCGAGCTGGTGAGCGCAAACAACTGGGATGACGCGGACAAGTTGAATAACGTCATCTTTTACCTCGCTAACGTGGCCGAAATGTGGTATAACAACCACAAAAACGACATTACGACGTGGTCCTTTTTCAAAACGTCGTTTGCTGACGTTTTCGACCGACCCGCTATCCGCAAGTCCAGAGCCGAACAACGCTTGCGGACTCGCACGCAGAAGCCAACGGAATCGTTCGCCAGTTACATCGAAGACATTATTGGTCTTGGAAACCGTGTGAATATCGTCATGCCCGAGTCGGAGAAGATTCAGCGCATCCTCAAAGGAATAAATGACGGCGCATTTAAGATGCTCCTGGCCCGTAATCCTGCCACCGTGGTGGAACTTGTGACTTTATGTCAAAGTTTCAACGAGTTGAGGAAGCAGCGCGCCCTGACTCGGCCATTTTCTTCACATGCCGACTCGCTCTCGAGCCTTACTTCTGTTCCCGATACCTCACCAACTCTGCAAAAGATTAAAGACTTTGTGCGTGAAAAAGTAGGTCGGCAACTGTTGTTGACTTCTTTCACACACCAGCCGCCGTTGTCTCGTCTGCCCTCACCACTCCGCGACGTTATTGCCGAAGAGGTAGCTCAGGCTGTTGCCGTCGCTGCCCACCAGCAGCCTGTGGCCATGCCTGTTTCCCATGCGCCGGCTATGCAGCCCGAGGTCGCGCCTCTTACGTATGCCCAGGTGGTACGCAGCAGACCCCGCCAGCAGCATTTGCCACCCATGTCTTCAGCTCCTCCCCACTCCACCCCCCTTTCGACATCTCGGGCAACACCGAGAGTAAGCAATTCCTGGTATACACCTGACAATCGACCGATCTGCTACGCCTGCGGTACCCCAGGACACGTGGCACGATATTGTCGCCGTCGCTTCCAATCACTCCACGACGCTACTCGGCCGTTATCTTATGACCCACAGCCCATGCAGCTACCTGCTCTCTATCCCTCACCACAGTATGGCTACAGTAAGCTTCCCGAGTCTCAGTCGCGCCAGCCCCAGTCTCAGACTCACATCTCCTCGCTCCCCGTCTCCTCGCAGGCGATCGCTGTCCCTAATGCGTCCCTGACCCGCTTCTTCCAACCGGGAAAACTGAACGCCGCAGTTCCAGAGGCAAGAACTGCGCCGTCGTCAAAATGCTCAAGTCTTCACACTTAACCTGCTAACGTCGTCGATATATCTGTCGATGGTGTTTCTACCTTTGCCCTCGTCGATACAGGTGCGGTCGTTTCTGTTACAGCCGCCCAGCTCTGCCGCTCCCTACGCAAAGTGACCACGCCACCCTCTGGACTATCGCTTCGCACGGCTAGCGCACAACCAGTTCGACCTCTCGGCACCTGTACGGCCCGCATATTCATCCATGGCGCTATGTACGTTGTCGAGTTCATCGTCCTGCCGGTGTGCTCACATGACGTTATCTTCGGGTGGGACTTTTTGTCACATCATCATGCCGTCATCGACTGCGCACGCACTGAAGTTTAATTTTCCCACATGTTTGATGAACTTTTACTCGAAACTCTTGAGCGGTCGCCAAAACTCGTCGTGCGTGAGGACAGTGTATTTCCGCCAGCCTCTCTTACCGTTGTCCCTGTTTGCTGCGATGACCATAACGATGGTACGGTAATGTTTACACCTTCCGACATTTTCATGAGCCGCAGAGCCTTTTCCTTGCCTTTGACTACACTTGACGTCACTGCTGGTCGAAGCAATATTTTCGTCCACAACCCCCTTTCTGCACCGCTTACGCTACTTGCCAGCGAATGTCTCGGTAGAATGGAATACCTGCTTCTTCTTTATTCATTAACATGCCAGACGAGTCGTGCAGTAGCGCCTCGACCGAACTTCATGCCCTCTCCCACTGGAATGCTCGTCGAGTGACATCTTCTCGAGTTCCATCGCCGACACCTTAAGAGCTCAAGAACGCGCCGAGCTTCTCAATCTCTTCCAGCACTTCGCGAATTCATTTGCCGTTTCTGAACCGTAATTGCGTCGCAGTTCCGCAGTACACCGCTACATTCACACCGGTTCACACCAGCCATTGCGTCAAAGACCGTACCATGTCTCTGCTGCAGAACATCACGTCATCAACTACCAGGTCAAATATTTGCTACGCCGTCGCGTTATACAACCATCGCACAGTCCTTAGGCATCTCTTGTCGTTCTAGTTCAAAAGAAGGATGGATCGATTCTATTTTGCGTCGCCTACCGGCGATTAAACAAGGTGACGCGGAAAAACGTCTATTCATTACTGCGCATCGACGACGCCCTTGACAGCCTCCAAGGAGCTGAATTCCAAGGAGTGCCTCTTCGCCCCGCGAGAGCTATCCATCTTAGGGCACATGATGTCCAAGCATGGTGTTCAATCCGACCCTGCAAAACTGCGAGCAGTCGCTGAGTTTCCGAAACCTACTACACTGAAATAATTACACAATTTCGTCGTACTATGTTCGTACTTCCGGCGCTTCGTTCAAAATTTTGCGTCGATCATGTCACGACTGACCAACCTCCTACGCAGCGACGCAGACCTTTCATCCAGGTCTCCTGACTGCGACATCGCGTTTGCCACGCTCCGTAGTCTTCTAACATTTCCTTTCATTCTTCGGCATTTCGACCCAAAAGCTGCAACGGAAGTTCACACAGACGCTAGCGGGGTTGGTCTTGACGCTGTCCTCACCCAACGCTAGCCGGGCTACTCCGAATATGTCGTCGCTTATGTGAGGCACACGCTCACTAAAGCTGAGGCTAATTACAGTGTCACTGAAAAGGAGTGCTTAGCGCTAGTGTGGGCGCTTCGAAAGTTCCGCCCTTATTTGTACGGTCGCTCAGTCGACCTGGTAACGGACCACCATGCACTTTTTTAGCTCGCCACATTGAAAGATACTTCTGGCCACCGAGCTCGGTGGGCACTGCAAATCCAGGAGGACGACATTCGCGTCATTTATCGCAGCGGACGCAAGCATTCTGACGCCGACGCCCTGTCCCGTTCGCCTTTACCTCCCGACTCGGCCTGCGGAACCACTGGTACTAACTCCGTCGCATCTCTCGACCTCGACTCCTTTGCCAGTTAACAACATAAAGACCCGTGCATCACTTCCCTTTTTGACTGTCTCTCCGGATCGTCAACCACTGTGGTATCACGATCTCTCCGAAGACAAGCTGCTCATTTCACCATTCGTGATCGGCTGCTACACCGACGCAACTACGCCCCTGAAGGTCGTAAGTGGCTCTTGGTTGTCCCCCGCAGCTTGCGATCCCAAATATGCGCCTCCTTTCATGACTACCCTCAAGGTGGCCATACCGGAGTTTTCAAAACTTACAAATGCAATTGCCATCGCTTCTACTGGCGCGGAATGTATAATTTTGTTCGAAAATTTGTTATGGGCTGCCCTGACTGTCAACGCCGCAAATCACCGCCTTTCCACTCGTCCAGTGTGCTTCAACCGCTTCCGTGCCCTGCCAAACTTTCAATCGGATCGAAATTGATCTCTATTGCCCTCTACTGACAAGATCAGCTGAAAATTGGTGGATCATAGTCACTTAAAACCACTTAACACGCTACGCTGAGACCGGCACCCTTTCAAGTGCCACTGCGCGGGACGTAGCGTCCTTCGTCCTCCATCGCTTCATACTGTGGCATGGTGCACCTGAAGAACTACTAAGTGACTGAGGTCGAGCATTCCTATCAGAAGTCGTCATGATTCCGCTTTTTGAGTGCCCTCTTGTTCATCGCAAGACCACGGCATAACACCCGCAGACTAACGGGCTCACGGAGAGATTTAACCACACCCTCGGAGATATGCTCGCGATGTATGTGACATCTGATCATACTAACTGGGATCGCATTCTTCCCTTCATCACGTTCGCATACAACACCGTGGCACAGTCTACGACTGGATTTTCACCTTTCTTTCTTCTTTATGAACGCGAACCATCCCACACCATCGACACTCTCCTTCCATACCGTCCTGACGCATCCGAATGCCCATCTTTGTTTGAAGCTGTCCGAAAAGCGGAAAAGTGTCGTGAATTCGCACGCACCTTTACGTCACAAGAACAGCAACGCCAAAAAGAAAACAACGCTGACTCTTCACGACGCCACATCTATTCCTTGTGATCACTTGTGTGGCTGGCTATTCCTTACCAAACCCCCGGCCTTTCCTTAAAACTCGTCCCGAAGTAAGAGGGCATTTACCGCGTTTCGGAGCAAACCTCGCCAGTGAAACCTCGCCATCTGACGACATGCGCCAGCGTGAACGTGAAATCGTCCACGTCACCCGCCTTAAGCCATATCATAGCCCTTTGTCTCCAGACTCTTAGGTCGCGAGGATGGCTCTTTTTTGGTGGGTGAAAATTGTGAAGAAGAAAACGCACTGTTAGCAAGCAACATCGCTACCGCTTTGGTACTGGGTTGTGGGCTTCTGTCGCTCACCTCATGCTGATTGTCGCCGGCATCTGATTGACCGTTGCTCTGTCCAGATCGTGTTTCCCTTGTAGGGCCACCGTCACAGCACACGCCAATAAACACCTCTTCAATATATATATATATATATATATATATTATTACGACGTGTATGTGCCGGATTGATAAGAGGGAATAGAAGTGTGGACTTGGGAAGAAGAAGATCTCTCGGCAGTTTTATCCGGTGCGGCCTCGCCATCCCAGCTTCCGTTCAATAAACCCCCGTACCCCTACTTCAGGCGTAACAGAGTGGTGGAGGTGCGGGGTACAGTATACGTCGACGAACCACGGAGCCACAGCTGTTCGAACTTCGCCGGAGCCGTCGTATTGCCGGTCTGCCACCGACACCAACTGCCATGGCCGAGAGCGAAGGTCACGCCTTCTCAACCACACAAAGGTCAGTGCCAGCTGCACCTCGATATCACTATATGGAACCCCGCCCGTTCGCGGGAAGAGCAGGAGAAGATGTGGATGCGTGGCTGACACAGTACAAAAGGGTGAGCCGGTACAACTGCTGGGATGCCACCGACCAACTGGGAAATGTCGCGCTGTTTCTCACGGAAACAGCTCTGATGTGGTACGAAAACCACGAAGATTCCTTAACAACGTGGGATCGTTTCACTGAAGAGCTCAAGAAATGCTTCGGCGACTCTGATTCAAAAAAGAAGAGCGCGGAGCGCACGTTGGCTCAAAGAGCTCAGACTCCTGGAGAAACGTGTACCACCTACATAGAGGAGGTCCTGATGCTCTGCAAGATCATAGACCCGTACATGACTGAAGAGGACATGGTCGGCCACCTTCTGAAGGGTATAGCAGAGGACGTCTACAACTTTTTGATAGGCAGGGAAGACCTCACTTCCGTCTCCGCCGTCCAACGTCACTGCCGTACTTTTGAGAAGCTAAAGACCCGTCGTATTGCCCCGAAATTTGGTAGGCTGGCAAATGTAACAACGGTCGCCAGCGTCGACGTGAGCCCGCCCGCCGACCTTGCCGCTACTATCCGGACAATAGTGCGGGAAGAACTACAGCGACAAGACACACTGTTCCACGACACCATCCGCCATACGCCTACCTGTTCATCCTACTACCCGGCCCCGTTCGCTCCTCTGCCACCATCAGTATGTGTGACAGACGTTCGCGAAGCTAGGGCTTCGTGGCCACGCCGAGACTCATTCGCGTCTGACCAGCGGTATGACCAACGTCTTCGTCCCGGCCCCGCCCCACAGAGGCGCGCAGCTCCCGTTCAGCAATCTGCTCCACCCCGTTCGGTTAGGCGACCCTACACAGCCCAGCGCTCTCAGCAGTGGTTCGGCGAGCGACCCCTACCCATCTGCTACAACTGTGGCGTCGAAGGCCACATTGCCAGGTACTGTAACTACCGGCAGCCGCCGAGGTACGACTGGCCACCGAGATCCCACCTGTCCGACTTTGCACAAGCACCAACGTTCCCTGGAAGCGCATCTTACGAGACACCAAGGCCGCTGCGAAACCGTTCTCCAGCCTCTGACCGCAGTCTGACACCCCCGCCAGCCCCTCGCTCCAATCGGTCGCCGTCTCCTAGGCGCCGCTACCCTTCGCCGCCTCCGGAAAACTAGGCAGCGCGGCCGCTGGGGGTGAGGTCGCTGGTGATTCGCTGCAAGAAGAGATACCTCCACCGGTGCTTATGTTTAAAAACAAAGTGCAAGTTTTTGTTGATGGTGTACATACGATGGCTTTGGTGGACACTGGAGCCGCCGTGTCGATCATGAGTGCTGCGTTCAAAGCTCGTTTGGGAAGAAAGGTGACCTTTTTGTTGGAGAAAGCGATAACGTTCTGTGGCGTGGGCGGCAACTCGTTGTGTCCGATTGGTGTTTGTACCGCGGCAGTGTTACTGAGTGATCAAGTGTTTGTGACAGAATTCACGGTTCTTCCGCGGAGCACTCATGACATCATTCTAGGCATAGATTTCTTGCGAATGTGCGGAGCCACTGTAGACTGTCGAAATGGCGAAGTTATCATAAGTGACGCTGTTCCTCATGGACTTATCGAGAATTCGGGTACGGAAAGCGGTGCGCTCCGAGTCTATGAAGATACCGTTATCCCGGCCTTCTGTGCTGTGCGCGTTCCAGTAGCTTCTTCGCATATTAACGACAATAAGACCAGTTTCGATGCGCTAGTGGAGCCTTTCCATCTAAGTTGTATAAAGAAGAACACGTTGGTACCCCACAGCATAGTTTCAGTGAGTGAAGGTCGTTCAGACCTTTGGACAACGAATTATTCAAACGAACCGGTGCTGCTACCAGGAGGACTTAAGCTAGCGTCGTTTAAAGAATACTCGCCAACAACAGTAGCTGTCCTCAGTGACGTTCGACGGGATGAACAAGTGACCGCCTGCTCAGACAGTTCGAAAGTTTTACCTATGGTTGATAAGGCGCTGACTGCCGACAAGCGCAGAATGCTTGTGGACGTTTTGTTAAAGTACTTGCAAGTTTTTGATTTCTCCCAGAGTGACCATACGCCTTCCATTCCTCCATTTCGTATACGCCATAGGATAAATACACAAACAGCACAGCCAATCCGACAAAAACCGTACCGAGTATCGCCGTCCGAGCGCAAGATAATAGACAATCAAGTGCGTGAAATGCTCCAAAAGGGCATCATTCAAGAATCATCGAGCCCTTGGGCAGCTCCTGTGATCCTTGTGAAAAAGAAAGACGGTACCTGGAGATTTTGTGTCGACTATCGCCGTTTAAACTCCATCACGAAGAAAGATGTTTATCCTCTTCCACGAATTGATGACGCCTTGGACTGTCTCCATTCGGCGTCATACTTCTCGTCTATCGATTTACGTTCAGGCTACTGGCAGATTCCCATGCATCCAGCGGACAAGGAAAAGACTGCTTTCATAACTCCAGACGGACTTTATGAATTTAACGTGATGCCGTTTGGATTATGTAATGCTCCTGCCACATTCGAAAGGTTCATGGATACCATTCTGCGTGGCCTAAAATGGAACGTCTGTATGTGCTACCTAGATGACATCGTGATCTTTGGGCGCACATTTCGTGAGCACAACGAACGCGTGGACATTGTTCTGGAATGCATTAGAAACGCTGGCCTTGTTCTTAATTCGAAGAAGTGTCATTTCGGCGAGCGACAAACCTTAGTACTTGGGCACCTTGTGAACAAAGATGGGATCAGGCCTGACCCGAGCAAGACAGCAGCTGTGAAAGCGTGCAAACCACCTCGCTCAACGAAAGAGCTTCGCAGCTTCCTAGGCCTGTGCTCGTACTTTCGCCGATTTATTCCCGCATTCGCCGACGTTGCCTTCCCCTTGACCAGTCTGCTACGTCAAGGTACTAGCTTTGAATGGACACATGACTGTGAGACGTCTTTCAACCAACTCAAGTTCTTACTCACATCGCAGCCCATTCTCCGACACTTCGACCCTTCGGCGCCGACCGAAGTTCATACTGACGCCAGTGGCATTGGCATAGGTGCAGTTCTAGTACAACGACACAGTGGAAAGGAACATGTCATTGCGTATGCCAGCAGAACTTTAAGTAAACCAGAACGGAATTACACAGTGACTGAGCAAGAATGTTTGGCACTCGTCTTCGCTGTACAGCGATTCCGTTCATACCTGTACGGTCGTCCCTTCCAAGTGGTCACAGACCATCATTCCTTGTGCTGGCTTGTAAGCCTCCGAGACCCATCTGGCCGCCTGGCACGCTGGGCCCTCCGCTTGCAAGAGTATGACTTCACGGTGTCATACAAGAGTGGCAGGAAGCACGCTGACGCTGACTGCCTTTCGCGGATGCCGCTTACTACAACACTTTGCGATGCCGACAATTTCGATCACCTAATTGCGTCAGTGACTCCAGTATTCCCGGACAAGACCACCTTTGAAAATGAACAGCGGAAGGATGTCAGCTTGGAGCCATTATTTGCTGAAGCACGAGCGTCCACTTTGGCCGGACGCTTTTGCGTTCGTGAAGGATTACTTTACAAGAGGACCTTCTCGGCCACGGGTTCCCGCTTCTTGCTGGTGGTGCCGCACACACTCCGTTCCTCCATTCTGCGCGCCATGCACGACGACGCAACTTCGGGTCACCTGGGAATGACGCGAACACTCCTTCGTACACAGGAGCGATTTTACTGGCCACGCATGCGCCAGTCACTACACTGGCCCATTCGTTGTCCTTGAGCGCCTCAGTGCAGTAGATTATAAAATAGCACGACTGACAGCTAGTGGGAGACGATCAACCAAGACCGAGGTTACCCATGTGGCTCGCCTCAAAGCTTTTAGACTGCGGGACGATGCATGAAACGCGCGGTGCGCTTCGTCTGCGAAGGGGGAAATATTACGACGTGTATGTGCCGGATTGATAAGAGGGAATAGAAGTGTGGACTTGGGAAGAAGAAGATCTCTCGGCAGTTTTATCCGGTGCGGCCTCGCCATCCCAGCTTCCGTTCAATAAACCCCCGTACCCCTACTTCAGGCGTAACAATATATATATATATATATATATATATATATATATATATATATATATATATATATATATATATATATATATATATATATATATATATATATATATATATATATATATATATAAATAAGAGAGAGAAGTGTATACCTAAGGGCTCGTATTTCCGTGTTTTAACACAATAATAGTGAGATATAACAGACAGTAATGCCAAGGAATGTACAGGGGAAGTTATTACAGGGGAAGTTACAGGGGAAGAAAAAAAAAGTTGCCCCACCTCATGCATGGTGTGAAGGAACAACTTTTTGCTGGTTTGGTGCGTAGTCCCCCCAAAAGTGTTGCTGAGTTCCTTACTGAAGCGGCAACAATGCAGCGAGTACTGCACCAATGGTCTGCTCTGTTTGACCGTCAAGTAAATGCTGCCTCAACTCCCGAAATTTTCGCCACCCCTGGGAGCAAGAGCCCCGAATGGATTCGCGAGATCATTCGATCTGTCGTCCGGGAAAAAATGGAAAAGATGTACGAGACAAGGCAAATCGATGTTGGTTCTATCACCAGTGTCATCCGTGACGAGGTCCAGCAGGTGCTGCACGCCCATCGTTTTCCGCCCACGTCGGTTGATCCGGAAACGGCTCCTATGTCTACTGAGAGTCGCTGTCGTACCTACGCGGAAGCCTTGCGATCTGCCACTCCTCTTTCTGGTCAAAGAGTCCCGACCCAGTCAGTGCCGCACGTCCCGATCCAGACAGTGCCGCACGTCCCGATCCAGACAATGCCATGCGTCCCGATCCAGACAATGATGCCGTCAGTCGCGATTCAGTCAGCGCACGCTGATTTGTACATCGATATGTGAAAGGCTGCCGTGAGTGCCAGCGCCGCAAGACTCCGCCTGTGAGACCCGCGGGCCTGCTCCAGCCGATCGTACCACCACGGACACCGTTTGACCTCGTGGGAATGGACCTTGTCCTCTGGGAACAAGTGGATTATAGTTGCGACAGATTATCTCACGCGTTATGCTGAAACAAAAGCGTTACCCCGTGGCACGGCCTCTGAAGTCGCGCAGTTCTTCGTGCACCAAATCGACCTACGGCATGGTGCCCCGTCATGCGTGATTACGAACAGAGGGACGTCGTTTACAGCACGAATGATGGAGGACATTTTTAAACTGAGCTGCACAAGTCATCGAAAAACAACGGCTTATCACGCGCAATCTAATGGACTGACAGAGAGGCTTAACATGACCATAGCGGACATGCTGTCAATGTACGTGGACGTACAACACAAAACCTGGGACGAGATTCTTCCATACATCACGTTTGCTTACAATACGGCAACGCAAGAAACAACGCGATTTCCGCCTTTCCGACTTTTTCACGGACGCAACGTGCGAACCATGCTCGATGCTATGCTTCCGTGCGACCAAAGCAATGAACTTGCTCAAGATGCTGAGAAATACACTCAATACGCCGAAGAAGCTCGTCAGCTAGCTCGCATAAACACCAGTCACCAACAAGATGCAGACGCACGACGTTACAACCTCCGCCATCAAAATGTCACCTACCGCCCTGGGGACCGAGTGTGGGTGTGGATCCCTGTCCGGCGACCAGGCTTATCCGAAAAACTCCTAAGCCGTTATTTTGGACCGTACAAGGTTCTTAGACGAATCAAAGATCTTACCTACGAGGTATTTCCGGACGGCGCAGTGTCTTCTCGTCAACAGCTTCGGCCCGAAACCGTGCATGTCGTTCGGCTGAAGCCCTACTTCACACAGTAGCCCTTGTGGTTTCACGTGCTACGACATGCCATGACTTTGCGTTGCTGCTGCTGTTTGTGGTTTGTGTTTTTATGCCTTTTCTTTTTGCGCTTGGTGCAAACGTTGACGAAACTTCCTCATTTGCGCTGCGAGTACTGGCACTCTCCCTCTTTTGGTTCTCTATATCTGCGTGTGTACACCTTCATTTTTTTTTATTTACGAGCATCGAGTCAATGCTTTCAAGGGGGGGGGGGGGACTATTGCCACATGGTTTGCTTGGGTGAGATGGAAGGGTGAAAGAGGACAAAGACGATCTCTCTGAGCCGCTCCTTGGCTAGTCGACTAAACGAGCCCAGTGTATCAAGTTTTGTCGTGAGTGACGTGACAATATATAAATATATATATATATATACGTATATATATATATATATATATATATATATATATATATATATATATATATATATATACGTATATATATATATATATATATATATATATATATATATATATATATATATATATATATATATATATATATATATATATATATATATATATATATATATATATATATTTATCGGTCACCAACCCTGAGCCCACAACTATTGGTTGATTTGAGCATCGCCAGCAGCATAGTTAAAACGGCCGCCATGACATACTATCGCGTTGGCTTGCGGTTATGCTGAAAGGAAGCAGCGCGTTAGAAGAAAACAAAAAAGTGCTCAAGGTGGTGACTAGCCCTGATGGACAGACGCCGCTTCTTGCACCTTTAACTTGCCCCTCTACTGACGCTGCTTTTAGCGCGCAGCCTGGTACGTGAGCAGAGAGGAAGCGCCTGAAACGTGTGACATATCCATGTAACTCCACTTGTACATAACAGGTTGTATTTTTTTTTGCGGGAGTCTTATCGTGCAGTGATAATAAACAAACCATTAATTGTATATTTCAAGAAGCCTTGCAGGCCCCTAAGCCAGCCAAACCATTTCGGCTTTTGGTTAAGCAATGTGGTGTTGTGAAGAAACCGCGCCTGTCTATAAGTAACCATTCCATGCCAATATTTTATTATTTTATTATTATTTACATATCACCTACATCGCCGTGAGGCATTACGTAGGGGATGTACACATAATAATTTAACTACATATAATTCAATCAGAACAATAGATTCAACAAATAAAACAGCACTCCAAATATTTTAAGAGAAAAAAACTCTCTAATATTGGTGAGTGAAAACAACGTCACAGTCATGCGTTTGAAAACACGCACACGCTTCGAGACAGCAAACCATTCTTAGTGGCAGTGATAATGTATCAGTTGTTACAATGAAGAAAAAAAGGATTCATTATCAGTTTCATTGACGAGATCATCCGGTAGAGATCATCCGGGGAGATTGGCTCAACGTCGAGCGGCAGGATCCTTGTAGCTAAGATTTGGTTTGCTTTTCACTCCTCGTATTTCTTGTTAGTTTCTCTTAACTGAAACGTTGCTGCAGGCCTTTGGAGGTCAGGCAAGTCAGAATATTTTGATGTCTTTTTCATCACCCGGCCAAGGGCACTCCCCTTGGCTGGCCTCACTACCGGTCAAGGATTGGCTGCTCGATACCTTGCTACGCAATGGAGATAGCTACGTCCCTGTGGCTCTGGTTCCTACAAATGGGGGTTTCATTCCAATAAAGAATCCGAAGGTGATACAAGTGGAGCTTCAGAAAGCCTCGTCGCTTTTCCAGAAGATTACGGAGGTCCGCCAGTTCGGCCGAGGGGGTATCCTGTGCTGCTCTGCAGACCAGGATTGCGTCCGAGAGCTTCTGAATTGCTCTGAATTTGCTGCACAGCCGGTGAGCCCGTTTATTCCAGCTCATCTTGCATGTACGAAGGGCATAGTCCGTGGGGTGGATACGAGTCTGACACCTCAAGAACTTTTTGACTTATTTGCTGTAGCAGGGGCAGTTTCAGTCTATCGATGCAAACGAACGACTGATAAAACAAAATCGCCTACTGAATCAGTTATAGTAACTTTTGCAGGAAGAGTTAGGCCAACAGATATTAAGGCATGGCCACTAATCTACAAAGTAGAACCACTTTCCCCGAAGCCTTTGCAGTGCTCAAAATGTTGGCGATTTGGCCACAGCATGAAAGGATGCAGATCACAGGTTAAATGTCGTCTGTGCGGAGAGAGTCATGACAGCTGCAATTGCAAATCCGATGAACAGAAGTGCTGCTTGTGTAATGAAGCGCACCCTGCAGGCTCTGCTGAATGTGGTGCAAAAGAAAGAGAAATGGGTGTTCTAGAAATCATAGAACGCCGGCGTTGCTCTAGGAGGGAGGCGATAGCAGAAATGCTTGTGAGATCGAAAGGTTACGCAGGCATAACATCCCGGCACACAGCGGCAATGGATGCATCGCTCGCAAAGTCGATAACTGAGGCTATTGAAAAGTCCACTGAAAAGGCAATGCAGCGTCTGGCAGCTACTCTTTTTGAAGCCTTGGCTGATATGTTAACACAACAGCTGACACAAATCATTAGTACAGTTTCTGTGCAAAATCGGGATTCGCACGCTCTGTTGATTTCAAGGGGTACGGAGGAGAAAAATCAGACAGTCAATCATAGATCTATCTCTCCGAAAGCAGGACCTTCAAAAAATAGAGTTCAGGCTGAGTCAGAACCTGTGACAGATGATTCAGGAGACTTTACAGATATGGACACAGAATCTCCAAGAACTTTAAACGTAACAGATCTCCCCCTTCTAGAAAACCTTCCCAGAACACAAAATCCAAGAAATACTTGTCAAAGAAAGACTTCTTTGAGAACCTTTCAAAAAATAATTTCTTGAAAAAAGATATTCTGGATCAGGCAGTTTCTTCTGCCGGTATAGCATCAAAATAGGTTCCGTAAAAATTCTGCAGTAGAACTGCCGGTCTATTTGGTCGGCAACTACAGATTTACACTATATTTCTTCGCCAATTTCTCCCGACATAATTGCCATTCAGGAAACCTGGCTTGTTAACGGTAAAAAATTTTACATGAAAAATTATCGATTAATACGGCTGGATCGGCCGAGTAGAGGCGGCGGTCTTGCTTTCTTAATATCAACTACATTTAGTCGCAGAGCCAAGATATCGTATCAGTGTACGGATACGAATTACGAAATTCTGGTGTTAGACATAACACTACCAGACTGCTCGCCTTTCTCTTTTTCAAATGTATACTTTCCTGCAGGAGTTCAAAACACGAGATGCCTCGATATTATGGTAGCTTCATGCAGAAAAGAAATAGTACTGTGCGGTGATTTCAATTCACACCATGTGTCTTGGGGCTTCAAATCTGATGTATGCGGAAGACGTTTGCGGGAAGGGACGCTTGATAATAACTTTTCCTGCTTGAACTCACACGTTGCTACATTTGTAAGAGGTAACTCTAAATCGACTATTGATTTAACATTTTCCAGCTCCACCTTAAGCATATCCTCGTGGAATATATTATATTGGGCTACAAACAGCGACCACCTTCCCATTACGTTTGAAATTAAGTTCCCGAGGTTTGGTTTGGCAGGGAAAGTTGGCTCATTCGTAAATTATGCTAAATTACAAAAAGACTTAAAATCTACGTTAGCTATTCGCGAGGAAATGCAGGAACACCTTAGGGCTATGAGTCTATGTGCGGTGTTGAAACGATCACTAAAAAATTCAATGTTTACTGTAAACTCGAACACAGCGGGATCTTTTAGCCCGTGGTGGAATCAAGAATGTGTCAGGGGGTATAAAAAGCAAGAAGCAGCTTGGAAAAAGCTGTTAATTAACCAATGCCCCAAAAATTGGAGTGATTATAAATTCATGGCCGCTGATTTTAAGCGTCTAGTGCGCAAAGCAAAAGAAGACTATGATATGAATAAATTTAATTATCTGTGTAAGTCTAAAAATAGGAAAATCTTTTCAGGTTTTTACGTGCGAGAAAAATGATTCCACAGACAGAAAGCAGTCATTCCACCATTATGTATTCTCGCGAACTCTCTGAATTCTTAGAAAATATTGCTAAAGGCTTGCAAACCAGGTTTACGACAATTATGCCAAAGTCCATGGTGAAATTAAGGGTGGATTGTGATTTCCAGGAGGTATCTTTAGCTGAATTGGCGGATGTGATGAAGAGCTTACCGCCCGCTGCTCCCGGACCTGATGGGGTGACCTCTACAATAATTAAAGTGTTATACGAAACATCGCCACATGAAATCTGTAATATACTTAATTATACACTGAAAAATTCTTGGATTCCGGCTGATTGGAAGCTTTCCAAAATAATTTCGATACTTAAAAAGCAGGGAATGGAGTTTACTCTGGATAACATAAGGCCTATTTCATTGACATCTACCCTGGTCAAGCTTGTAGAGAGCGTCTTAAGCGCCCGTATAATAAACTACATCAATGAACATACAATACTAAACCCCAGACAAATTGGCTTTAGATCGGGATACTCCATTTGGTGTGCACATGTGGATATGGAAAGTCGCATACAGATGGCTCGGCATCGCCGCGAATACTGTGCACTAGTCACTCTAGACTTAGCTAAAGCGTACGACAAAGTGGAATATCCTATCCTAATCCAGCAGATGCAAGACCATCGCTTTCCAAAATATATAACAGCATGGATTACAGAGTTTGTGAAAGACAGAGAATTTTATTGCTTCTTGGATGGATGCTCTTCTAAAAAATATAAGCAAACACAAGGTGTACCTCAGGGCTCAGTATTATTCCTGGTGTTATTCAACATATTACTAAGTTCCATTCCAACTCATCAGGATATCCAAATTTACGTATATGCAGATGATATTGCTTTCTTCGCAACAAACAGTGATCTGCACTCATTATATCAGGCATTACAGAATTACATGAACATGCTAGAAGGATGGCTTGAAAATATTCATATGTCATTGAACGTCAAAAAAAGCGCGCTTATGCCATTCTTCTTTAAGAATCGTGTCAACATTTCCTTGATGTATCGTACCGAGCTCATTCCCCAGGTCGATTTCCTGAAATACCTAGGCATCGTATATAATAGGACGCTAAATTAGAAAAGCCATATAGACGAGGTTGGCTGTAAAGCGTCACGTACCTTGGGGTGGTTACGCAAATTGGGAAACAGAAAAATAGGATTGCGTAGGAGTTCATTGATAATGATTTACAAGATGTATGTACGGCCTATTATGGAATTCGGGTGTGTATTATTTTCAGGCAGCGCGGCTTACAAGATGAGACAATTAATATTATTAGAAAGAGAAGCTTTGCGCTTGTGCCTTGGACTCCAACAATTTGTGGCAAATAATGTTTTGTATGTGGAAGCGCACCTTCCACCTTTGTTAACTTGGTTTAGAATACTTACAGTTCAAACTTTCTTAAAAATATACAATTCGCCTCTGCGACAAGCTTCATACGTTTTTATTCAGGAACCAACCGCATTCTTTGGAACACAATGGTCTAGTCTACACTCCCCTAAAATTAGGTTCGTTCAAGCATTGCTAGAGCCTCCCAATGTAAATATTTATCAGATTTGCATAACGAAGACACCTAATTCAAAACTTGAAATAAATTTGATAATATTTTCCCCTCTATTGCAAAACAACTGCCCCTTCAATATTTAAATATTCGGTTAAAAGATTATTTGACTCATCTGTCCATAAACAACATTATTGCGACGAATGCATCCGTATTGAACGAAAAGGCTGGAATAGGCATCTTCTGTACTTCTTTCGACTGGTATTTCTCAGTTCGATTACCAGATTACACGCCTATATTCATCGCTGAATTATTTGCTATAATTCTAGCGCTTCGTAAACTTCGTGCAAGTGAATCGGAAGCGGTCATACTTACCGATTCTCTCTCAGTATGCACTGCACTATCTACAGCAAAAAAATTGACATTATTGAGTATGATTAGCAGTTTATTACCAGAAAACCTGAAAAAATTTCACTTGCTATGGATACCCGGCCACTGCGGGATTTATCCAAGTGAGATGGCAGACTCGTTAGCCAAAGCATCTTTAAGCGGACCAATCTTACCTATTTTACCTGATTTTGCCTACGTAACAGCACTCAGATATAGAAAGGCTTGTTTGCACAAAAAAATAGAAAAATTATCATTGGATAAAGTCAGAGAATTCGTACGTCTAAGATATTGCTGGAACAAACAGTGGTTTGTATCTCGGCAGTTAGAAACTACAATCACCAGATTACGATGCAGAATTCCGCATCTGAATTACTACCTACATAAAGCTGGACTAACAGCATCTCCGTTGTGTCTCTTTTGCAAGGACTCGGAATCAATAGATCATTTCTTTTTATGCTGTAAACGTTATGCTTATCAAAGGAAAAGATACCTGTTCGAACCAATTGAGAAGCTAGGTTTAAAAATAAACGTGGAACTAATTTTATCCTTCGGAGGGATTACATTAGGCTATAGCCACAGGGAAGTTTTCTCTGCTGTGTGCGAGTACATAAGGGCAACAAAAAGATTACCCTGTTAGCCTAATGTTATTATTTACGGCTACGAGACTACCTGAATGCCTGACTGAACACACTTGATGATCCTGCCACCCGGTTCTTGGCCGATCCCCCTTTGTGGGCCAGTGCCAGCAAAGCCGAAGGTTCATCATCATCATTATCATCCGGTAGACGGTTTCATTCCTGTATTGTTTTTACGAAAAAAGAACTACCGAAAGAGTGGGTTTTGTAACGGTATTCTACTATTTTTCGTGAATGGTCTTGACAATTACAGACGTACGTTGGTGTGAACAGATAATCAAGAGGGCTAATGGCATCTCCATTATAATATATACAATGAAGAAACTTAAGCCTGAGTTTCTGCCTCCTTACCAGCAGTGTCTCCAATTTAAATGCTCGTTTCATTTCTGTGATGCTTGCAAAGGAATTATAGTTGTTGCAAACAAATCTGGCTGCTTGGATTTGAACTTTTTCCAACGCGTCAATGAAGTATTGCTGATGGGGATCCCATATTACGCAAGCATACTCTAAAATAGGTCTTACATACATGAGATAAAGGGTTTGTTTCACGTTCTGTGAAGCTTGCCTAAAATTTCTTCGTATGAAATATAGCATTAACTGAACTAAGCTATATATTCGAGTGTAATCATACAGAGTCAGATAATGCTACGTTAATTAGGTCAAGCTACATAAAGGAAGCTTTGTTGTCCATAACAATTAGGTGAAGGGCAGCAAAGTCAGTTCAAATTAGGACTAGAATAAGTACCACACGTTTAAGTCCAAACTTATTAGCTCAAGGGTTAGTAGACCCAGTATCATCTGAATCTGCTAATATATAAAATCTAATTTGGTAAAAACTAATTAAGCCTATTCAACATGCTGCGACTGCAGAAGTGCAGAGCTTCAGTAGGGGCTGCTGAGAAGGATGATCACCGCAATGCAAACTAATTAAGCCAATTCAACATGCTGCGACAGCAGAAGTACAGAGCTCTATTAGGGGCTGCTGAGAAGGATGATCACCACAATGCTCTCTCTCCCCCCAGGAATCAAATGCAGCAATTGTGTACAGAATCCAGTTATGCTGCGATGCGACGTTGGGATTGATTTCGTGTTGAAAGACCACTAAAATTATCAAAGAGGTCGTAAAAGGAAGTGCGAATAAAAAAGATGGTATAGCCACCACCTCCGCGCATTGTGCTGTCTTCGCATTCCTGTGCATACTGTAGGGCTGACTGTAGACATGCAACACTTTCGTTTGTGCATGAACCATAACGAATTCTGCAAAATGCATACTTGCAAGTTCATTCGCGGCTCCGTAAGATAGGTAGCGCTGATGACAAATGGGACGAGCGCGTTTAGAAGGAATCTCAATATCATTCAAGGCAATATAATGCTTCTCGCAAACTTGTTACGCAGTTCTGATAGCAAATGCATTTGGCAAGTGTTTTCCCACGTCGATAGCAATGAAAAGAATCTAAGAGTGTTTAACCCACTGGGTGCTAGCCTCGGCTTATGAATGTGATCCTGGTTCAAGAAAACGACAAAATTCAAGACATATGTTGTATGTTGAATTCTTCGTTATATTTTCCGCACTTGACAACTGAATGAAAGTAAATTTCTCTTCAGTTAGCAAGGCATTTTTGACGCAATTAGAACATTTTTTCAAAGCCTTAGTGAAAAGTAAGACTCGACAATTTTTTCAAGAAACTTATGCAGCTTTGCAGGCTCAAAATATACACTTGATTTTAGCTAGTTTTTTTAAACCCTGCGTACTTTTCCTTCAATACTTTCAGTGTGCCTTTGCCCCAAGTACAATGTAGACGGATACATGTGCAAAATGAAATACTGTTGGTACTACAATACCATAACAAGCCGTTGCGAAAAGTGTACGGCTGTAGCAGGTGGTTGCAACGACTTTGACGCCATAGATCAATACAAGACACATTGTTTCAACGCCACTGAAAGTTCAAAAGTACTTGGGCCCTTAGAACAATGACAAGCCATATTCGCTAAGCAACATTGAGAGTACTATTACCAAAAACAGTTCTTCCAGCGTAACATTGCTTAATGCACTATAACGGCACATGCGAGCTCCCGAAACACCCAGTACCTCCGTAGCACTCAGAAGCTACGAGGTAAGCTACTAGGTGCATTGCATACGCTGTGTGCCGATGCTTGCAGGCGTTTATGGAGAACAACGTACTACCGGACGACAAGGAGCGTATTAAGCTTTACAAGTTCAATTCTTTCCCCAAGCAATGAAAATCTGAAAGTAACTTTAATAATTACCTTAGGTGTCTCTGGCACTCACATCTCGGTATTTCTCTTCCCAGGTGTATTTCCTGTGTTAACATTGTGTTTCTTCGCACTGTCGTCGTGAATC
Organism: Rhipicephalus microplus; assembly: GCF_043290135.1. NCBI lineage: Eukaryota > Metazoa > Arthropoda > Arachnida > Ixodida > Ixodidae > Rhipicephalus > Rhipicephalus microplus. The sequence continues at coordinate 34,971,834 of NC_134707.1, read as the reverse complement.
TCAGAGTCCACGTGCAAAAATTTTAGTTGAGATATATTGTCAGGTGCCACAATGATCACAGCTGGTCACAAGTACACTACACGCTCTTTGACTTTCATTCAATTACTTGTCAATAATTATTCTGGCAGGTAATTGAGACCCATAAAATGGAGTTCTTGCAACTCAAATAAAAGTGTCGATTGCCTCGCTCATTCAGGTACTATGGAATGCACCAATGTACTGTTCATGGCAAAACCAAGAACATATAAGGTATAGTTTCATTAAAATCAGGACATCACCTTAGATTTTTTAACCATAGCAACACACAATGGTCATTGTTGTCAAAAGTGACGTTTTTCTATGTGGAAGTCATGATTTTTGCCGGGCAATTTGATTGGTACCACTCAACAGATATCAAATACATTCGTACGATCATAGTGAGGCCGCGCTATAGAGTGTTAGGCATAAGCCAGGCACTTATACACCATCGCATACAAAATAGTGTACAGATGAAGTGTCTTGTATACCTCACTTATGTGTGTAATTTCGGAAACAATTGCAAAATGACGTTGGTTGCGCTACACAATCACCACGATAAGGTGAGACTCCCGGCACGTTTTACTCCCGCCGAAAAAAAAACACAAGTGCCTTCAAAGAAAGTTTTTCCAGTTGCGCCAGAGCGGGAAATCAGACTTCAGACAGGTTGCAGGCAGGTCTTGTGTATACGACTATTTTGACGTGTTTTGATGGGACGCATGCCCGAGTGTTTTCGTGAAACCCGGTTAGGGTGTTTTGGCATTGCCAATGTATTCTGATTCGGTCTTATAGTCGTAATTTCGCATTGCTCAGCATGCTTGCTTGAAGCGACGATGAATACTGTCCGGTGTTTAACGTCCCAAAACAACCATATCATTATGAGAGACAAACTTCAAGTTACGTTGTTGATGCACCTATTTTATGAGAATTAGGTGAACTAAATTGCACTATATACGTTCCCCATGCATAGAGTGCAATTGGAACACTGGTGTGTGCTGGCGTGATCAAGGAGGATGACAAGTACAACAAGGAGGTTAACCAGGGAAATGCCCGGTTCGCTACCGTACGCTGGGGGAATAGGAAGGGGGAGCATGAAGATGAGAGAGAGAGGAAAGAGACAAAAAAAAAGAATTGTCAGTCAATGAGCTGACGCGTTTGCAGCGGCGGTACTACACAAAAGGAAAAGATGTTCACATAGGCCTGTATATAAAGTTCTCTAAAAGCTTAAGACGGCTTTGACTGCCTATTGAGCCGACGAAAGACGAGAAGAGTGCCTTGAAGCATCTGCATAAAGAGTGGCCGGTCGTGCAATTGTCGCAATGCATCAGAAAGCTCCTGTCTTTCAGAGGCGAATCGGGGGAAACGGCATAGCAGATGATTGATGTCTTCTTTGGTGCCGCAGACGTCGCATTCTACACTGTGGGTCAATCTAATGAGGGTTGTATATGATTTTGCGAAAGCAATCACCAACCACATGCGACAAAGAAGCGAAGCTTCACGTCGACGAAGTCCGGATGGAGGTTGAAGTGGCAGTCGAAGGTTTATTTAGTAGAGTGTCGTAAGTCTTTTTCTTGGGGTGTTCCACTCTAGCAGACACAGACTATGTGTCAGGTGACAAAATTCTCTGCAGCGTCTGTCTTCTACAAAGCAATTGGAAGGGTGTGCTCTTCTTGACAGGATTTGCGAGCCGCGTTGTCTGCAGAATCATTGCTACTAATCTCCCAAAGACCAGGTAGCCACTTAAATTGACCCCGTGGCCAGTTTTTGTGACGTGGTAAAGAAGCTTTACAACCTAGTACGTGAAGTGTTCGTGGCAACCTCATCGAAGGACTGACTGCATGCTCTGTAGGGCTGGTTTCGAGTCGGAAAACACAGCCCATTTACTCGGTCTCTGGGATGTGATGTACTCTAGGGCGCCACGTGAAGCCGCAAGTTCTGCCACTATAGACGTATTGACGTGTGACAGCTTGATTAGCAGGGTGATTCTTCTATATGAAATCACCATCGCACCGCCAGAACCAGACGCTTTGGTTGAACCATAAGTGTATATGTGCACATGGTTATTGTACGATTCGCGCAAGAGGTGCAAGTTCAATTGTTTTAGGGCTGACGAAGGCAAACTTGATTTTCTTCTATTCCTGGAATTGAAAGACGTACTTGCGGAAGGGTGAGGCAACACGGAGGGTACACTAATTTCTCCGCAGGCGTAAAGCCTGACGTAAACGATGCATGATGCGCACAGACAATTGCACTAAATTTCGTGTGGGCCCTCTCAGTAGCGAGGGTTGCCAAAAGATGGGACGGATTCCTAGCATATTGCTAGGGGTACGTACGCATCGTTTCAATGGTGATGTGCATCATGATCGGGTAGTCCTGTGCAATGGCAATGTTTTCAGTTGTCGATGCTCAGCGGCGTAATATTTTGGAGTGTGCACAGGTTAGTTTTGCACGTGTTAGATAATACAGATAGGCAGTACCGCAGGAATCCAATAAATAATACCTTGTACAGCAGTAAAATATACTCGACAGACACTCCCCAACTTGTTCCGCCAGGGAACGTGAACAAGTGACCAATGGCGGTAAACCGCTTTTTTACGTAGTTTACGTGTGGGGTCCAAGACACGTTTCGGTCGGTTATGACACCAAAAAACCTGTGACTCCAGCTGCATGACACCGAACGCCCGTTCATTGATATGCCGCAAGTGTACATTGGCTTTGTGATGAACGCCCCGACTGCACACTTTCCAATTGCAATTTCGAGCCCTTTTTTACGTAGGTAGAGCGATGTCAGTGATGTTGCCTTCTGAAGTCGAGCGCGAAGTTGACGTCGAGTCACACCTAATGTCCACACACAGATGTGATCAGCATAAATAAAAAGTCGTACACTGCTTAGCTGTTTGCCAACTAGTCCAATGAGTGTTAGATTGAACAACGTTGGGCTTAGCACTGCGCCTTGCGGGACTCCTCGGCTAGCGTAATACTCGGGTGTCGAACCATTCTCTGTCTGCACGTGAAATGACCTATTCTGAGGGTAGGTCTGAACCATCACATATATATCTTGCCACCGAATCCTACACCTTCCAATGCGCTGAGAATGGCTTTGTGGGTGACATTGTCGTGAGCTCCTTTAACGTCAGGAAACACAGCAGCAGATAATCGTTTACAGACCTTCTGGTGATCTATATATGTCACCTTGTCAACTACATTGTCAATTGATAAGCAGCCTCATCTGAACCCGGACAGCACATCTGGATGTATTTTGTAGAACTATGAGTACCATTCCAGGCCCTTAAAATTAATCTTTCTGTGACTTTTCCCACAAAAAGCAACGAAGGCCCCTTTGAAGTTTCTGCAAATGACGCGCTTCATTCAACGATTGAGACACTTCTACGTGTTTGTGTGTGTGTTTCTACTTTTCTGGCCTCCTCATTACTCTCTTCATTTTCAGCGTAAGTTTTGTCCATCTATACGGGAGGTGCATTATGCATGCCCCTGACTTGACATTACATTTAAAACATTAAGCTGATCAGCCAAAAATTATTTATGGTTGTAATAAATAATAACCTTTGGAAGACGTATTTTGCCAATATTAAATTCTTATGTTTATTTCAGATGGTACTAATCTTACTCCAGAAAATTCAATGCATGTAAATTCAATCCTCGTCGACTTTAATATAAAGGATGCGGCAAAAAGCAGTAACTAAATTTTTTTTTTATCTTTAGGGCGTATTCTGAATGGGTGAAAACGAATAATCGATTGACTATTGTACGCAGGTTGACAATTAGCACGAAGCTTCAGTTAAAACAGTTTGTGACACCCTATATGTACTTTTATATAGATAAATACCTCCAGACATATGACCTGGTGAAGCGTACGAGTAAGATACAGTGAAAAAATCTTCGTGCGCTTCCGAATGTCCAATGAACAATATTTTGTAAAACTAATATTGATTATTTTACAACCCAGGACTGCCATATTAAAATATAAGGAATACTGTATACAGCGGAGAGTCTGATTTCTGGAACTACTTTCAGAAGTAAAAATATTTTGGTTATTGCAGCAAATATTCTGGAACACATGCGGGGAAATATAGATATTTATTTACTGGTGTAATGCTCGGCTACCTGTAGCAACTTTCGACTAATGGATGATTTAGACAGAGGCCTTACAGGTATTTGGCCATTGATACCCCTCGGCTGCCTAGCGTCCGCAGGTGGATATTTCCTGAATGAATAAAAAAAGATATTGAAATCTAGATAGTTGCTGCTCCGAGCCAGACCACATCGTTCAAGAACACTCAACTGTGCGCCCTTCACCGTTAGAACGCCAGCAGTCTATGTATGATCACTACAAAATACAAAAACAAAAGAAACAAAAGTAAATGATTTCTCCACATGCTCGATGAAAAGGCAACAGAGAGCATGAAAATATCACTGCCAACCAGCACCGACCAGGGTCCATGGTTAAATCTTTTACTGAGCTATTGGTATTCATCTCACCAATGACAATTGTGAAGGCTATCGCACTTTCGATAATCGTCAACTGAAATGTCTTCCATGTGGCAAGAGTTAAAATTCATTAGAACAATGTGTTAGTAATTTTATTATCACCATAAACTCTGAAGGAGGTTTAAAAATTGTCAAGCTGAACTCAGCGTCTGCATCAAAAACAGCCTTTTTTCCAGCCAATACACATGTATCAAATTCAGTTTTTCAAATCTGTTCTTTCTTTCGTCTCGCAGAAAGTGGAATGTGTGTGCAAAAGCAGTTGTAAAAAAAGCTGTACAAAGACGCTATTTATTATGAGTGTTCAAACAACTGGGTTCAATCGATCTTTTGAATAATGCTATGGTGTTTGGAAAGAACCAAACTTGCTGCAAACTGCAAAACTGCTGACACGTGTCACACGTTATTATAGTAATATATTGGACAAGAACGCGTAGTTTTGCAAATAAAAACCTAACTAGTTGAAGGCCATTGGCTAGCAGCGATGAATACTTTCATGTACGTTCGAAACCATTACCATTGCATCGTAATAGGGTCTTACGCCGTCTCAGCCACGTTGTCATTTTTTCTTGTAAAAGACATCGACCATAACAAGCGTACATTTTGCTGAACTTGTGATGACATTTGTGCAACGACGGCAGTACAGTTTTTGTGCACTGACCATCAGTTTGGGTGCGTTTCATTTCTACTGCTCGTAATGGGTATTTGTTAAGAGCCTATGAATCTTCAGCTGCTTCTACAATTATTCTACGTTTGAACGATACCGTATTTTCGTCAAAATAATTGAGCACCACCTTCTCATGGCATATTAAACAAAAATAACTGGCTGTAAAAATTATTCCAGATACTTTCGTTGGAAAAATTATCAAAACTATTACCGCTAACTTATTCCGTTAGCCTCGGATATGCTACTTTGTGTTTAACCTAACTGGCTCCCGTGTGAATGAAAGATTCCTCCACAAAGAAGAAGAAAAAGAAGGTGTTTAATGAAAAGAAGGAGAAGATGTAGGCCTTGCAAGTTGGTTTCTGGCCGGCTACTTTTTCCGGGTATAAGGGGAAAACAGAAAGAAAGAGGAGGACATTATGAGAGGTGATTGTGGAAGCACAATGAGTCACTGAACACAATGTCTCGTTTGGTGTAGTACACGCACAAAAGTCTCTGTATTAGCAGATTCTCTAAAGGCGGGAATCTAAAACTGTATTGCTTAGAAATGCGAGCAGGCCCTTTTAAACTGCTCTGGGCGTGATCCACACGTTCCCAAGCGCCAAAAAGTTTCTCTTCCGAAAATGGTCGGCAGTCTGGGTCATCTGTGAGACGCCTAAGAGATTATCTTTCAACTACATATGAAGGGCACACACACAGAATGTTATTAATATTTTCTGGCGTAATACACAAGTTGCAGTTAGAATCTTGTTTTTGTCCAATCATGCATAAGTATCGTCGCGTTTATGCAACACCCAGCCGCAGTCTATGTAGCAGCGTTTCTTGGTCTCTCCTTAGTCGGACCGGAAGGCGAAAAGCATGACAAGAGCCAAGCATGTAAATGCGCTCATGGCGATAATCCGGATCATGCTATAATCTTTGCATAGGTGCCTTCACACCTTTAGAGAGCAAGGCATTGATGTCATATCGGGAAAAGTGAATTGATATCACTTGGTCACTAGTGTTGCGCCATTTTCGCTTTTGCCTCAGCTTGTTCACTCCTAGCTATGCCACAATGACTGGGAATGCATTACAACACAACGGTATGTCCGAATCGAAATGTTTATTGATTTATTTGTGGGGTTTAACGTCCCAAAGCTTCCATATGATTATGAGAGACGCCGTACTGGAGGGCTCCGGAAATTTTCATCCACCTGTGGTTCTTTAACGTGCACCCAAATCTGAGCACACGGGCCTACAACATTTCCGCCTCCATCGGAAATGCAGCCGCCGCAGCCAGGATTTGATCCCGCGACCTGCAAATGAGGAGCCGAACACCTTAGCCACTAGACCACCGCTGCGGGGCCAGAATCGAAATGCCTCATTCGAATTAATAATTATGTCACACACCAGAGGAGTGTAGGTAGTGTCTTATTTCAAGTAGTTTCTAATCAGCTGAAGTGCCGGCTTGGAGTCGTAAAATAATGTCTATTTCGCTGGACTCTGCTGTAAAATGTAGCACGCTGCTTGTCGGATGCCGGTCAGCTTGGTGGCAGTAGATGTTGTCCGGTGTGCTATTCTGAAGCGTTCAGTGATTCCCATTTGAGGCACAGTGAAAGCTACTGCTGAGGAGGTCTGTGTGACACAGCCATCTGCAATTTTGTACTGTATATCCGTACATATTGTCAATATACGACGAAGTGAAATGCTTAAGAACAGCAGTTGGTATTTTTTACTTCTTTGTTATCCCTGGGATTGAAAGTCGCACGATCAGCTTAGGAATCGTCCATAGTGGTATGTCGGAGATAACATGTGGTGCATAATTTAAAGGCAGCAGATCTCAGTGTGACATAAAAGCTTCTGAGTATACAGCATTGGGTCGTGTGTGAAATGTGCCTGCCAGTGGATGGTCTGGATGCCTTGTCAGTAGCCTCAGATGTACTCGTGGTGGCTCGTGTTGAAGATAAACACGAGCTGGGCAAGCACGTGCTTCTGCAATATTGCCCCATGTAGAAGTACATCGAGGTACTCCTCGGCTGATTCTTTTGCATGCGCCTGAGATCCCTCGAGTGTACGTAGAGCCGATCTAGAAGTATAGGAGAGAACAGGAGCACTGTAGCGAAGTTATCCAACAAAAGGTGCCTGGTTATAGCAGCAATAGAGATTATTTCGATGGTACTTATGATTTTTCAGACTAATGGCAAATGACCTGGACTAAGCTGTCTAGTTTCTTTAGCGATGATATGTGCTTTTCAGGGAGTGAGGCTACTCACTCCCTGAAATGTACTTCTCCTCGGGGAATTCATTCTTCATTTAGTTATTGTCAATTCCTATCAGCTTGTTGAGGACAGGACGATGGCTCTCCTCAGAACGTTGTGTTTCAGCATACTCTTCTGCCAGCATGAACAAGACTACTTTTGTGCTGCTACTCGTTCTCTTGAACATTGTTCCCCAGCTTGCAGGGGTAAGCTTGCGTATGTTTTTAAAACTTTTCACGGTGATTCCGGGTGGTGGTTTATGTTTCTGGTTAAGCATTCTGAGTGCATGTTTCTGAGCTAATGATTAAAAGCTAGCATGTTAACTGTTCTTGAGGAGATCTGCATAAGAATAATTCTAGTGATGGTCTGTTCTAGTGCTTTGCAATAACCCAAAACGCTAACTTGTTGCAGCGACGCTAAAAGGCAAGGTGTCTGCTCAATCTGCTTCATATTTATGGCACTCAAAGCCTCGTTTACCCTGCAAGGATGCTAGTTTTACTATATAATAAATAAAATTGTAGGGCCAAGGATATCCACTAGATTGTTGGTCTGTCCTGGAAAAGGATTTCATCTTCTTCACTTTAAAACCTTTATAGTGCGCCAAGTACCATGCATTCTTAATTCGGTGAACAATGGTTGGTTTTTGTTGTCATAAGCATCAGTTACAGTAGCAGCGAAATTACAGCTCTCAAATGTCACCAGCTCGCTTGTGAACGCAATAATGGCTCATATAAAAAGGTGTTTCTGGTGTCGTGTCGTGTCACATAGGGAGGGGGGAGGGTAGTCGGGCTCACTAATTGCCGAAAGGACAATATTTATGTCAGCGTTATGTTCTATCCAAAATACTGAAGGAAAGACCAGTAGAACACAGAAAGCGCAGGAGCGCCCTCACAACTTCCTTCTGCGACATAAAGTTATGTCAGTAGCACACTAGTCTTCCTTCTGAAAAAGCCTGCTGGACCAGTTGGTCTAATGCATTGTAGAGCGACTGTCCTGCGAGCACTACTGTGGGCATTCTCGCAGAACATGCCGTGTTATTTCGACACTGCCACTCCCGCAATTGTCACAGGCTGTAGCATCAGCCATTCCTATGCGGAACGCGTACGCATTGGTAAATTTGACACCCCACCATAACCTACACAGCATAGTAGTGACTCCTCGGCGAAGTGCTGGAGCGCACGTTGTGGAGAGTGGAATTGATATTTTATTGCTTTCAGTAAGGGCAGAGGCTCCTCTATCATCCCGTTCATTGCCAATTATTTCACAATGACTTGAAAGAAATCGGAAGACTACCTAATGTCCTTTCTCAGTTAAATGGTGAACCTCTCCTGCAATCTAGAACACAAGTTGTCCGTGTGGGCCATGGCATAAAGGTGACAGAAGGGATTTCAGTGCCGCCTTGGAATCACAAAAAATTGTCCAGTTTTGGGGCCGTTGATCACTCATAAATTGCAATAGTCTATGAACAGCTGTGAGCTCCACTCCCATCGATGTCATAAGGTGAGATGTCTTGAATTTGCTGTCTACGGCTTTTATTGATATCACAACAGGTGCCTTTGAACTGTTCTGTAAAAGCTGTCAGTGTATACGTGCATATAGCCTTGGTACGTTTCCTATAACTGGAGCAGAGCAAGATGCTTAAGAGCAGGTGGTGACATATTTGCTTTTTTCTGGGTGCCAAATATTGTTAGCCTGATGTTACTCTGAGTCAGGCACAAAGGGGGAGTCATAGACTACGCTCTGACTGTGAAGTGGGTTGGCATAGAATAGCGATACGTGGTTACCGTTTGGTAAAAGGACAAACGTGGTGCCTCTGCTGTTAAAAAAGGCTGCGTGGTAGCAGGGCGTTTGGGAAATATGTATTATAAGTATCCGGAATGTCTCAATCTGAATATTTGTCGTGATAAGGTGGTTACCAGCAATAGCTATAGAAGGGATCGTCCTCGCACTATGAGGCAAGCCTTTGGGACTGCCTGGGCCTGAATTCTCTGCAACATTCGTAGGCTTGTTTTGCTTGTGTTGGTGAATGCCAGTAAGCTGTACCACAGGAAGCAGGGAAAAACTACCCTATACAGCTGTAGCATTGCCCTGGGTGATATTTCTAATGCTTCCGCGACAAAGAACTTCAGTAGATAACAGGTGCCTATAAATTGTTTTTTCATGTACGGGACCTGATTGCTACATCATAAAGTCCTGCCATTTATGATGCCCAAATGCTTGTGCGATAGAATGTAGGGTACAGTTTGACCAATAATTCCTACGGTGTACTTATTCATAGGTTTGCGTGTAAAAGCTATGAGGGCACGTTCCTCGCAAGAAACTTTCAAGCCTCAATTTTAGAGGCAACGAGCTGTTTTACTGGCAGCTTTTTGAATCTTCACTCGCCACTTCACGTGTGCCACAGCCGATGCCCGAACGCAAATATTATATGCTGATATTGATAGCCCGACTATGCTTGGCAGATGCTCAGAGAGAGCAATTAGCGTAAGATTGAACAGCACAGGGCTGAGTACGCCAGCCTGGGGTGACATCATGGTGGCTGTAATGTGGAGAGATTTAACCCTTTTTGGTGCTCACTATAGTGAACTAGAATGTGATATTCTAGTCCACTATAGCACTCACAATGAGAGACCGCATTGACAGATAACTACATATCCAGTGATACATATGACTACCTATTCTACGTCTTCGAGAGTGGTGAGGACTGCTTCATGCGTAACGTTGTCATACGCTTCTTTGACGTCTAAGAAAAAAGATGCACAGTGACGCTTACCGCTTTTCATGTGTTAAATATAAGTGACCAGGTCGACTACGTTTTCAATCGATGATCGACCAAGCCCGAATCTTTCCACGGCATCTGGATAGGTGCTGTTGCACTCCAAGTGCCACTCCAGGCGTGTATTATCCTCTCTATACCTTTCCTACAAAACTGGCCAACGTGATCGCACGGCAGAATGAGAGCTTCAGCGGTCAGACGTGGAACTAGGCGACTTGTCTTCCAGCTCTTTGGGAGCATCCCATCTTGCCAGGGTTTGGTGCGTAACTTTAGGAGGAGTATTCTTGCGCTTTCACCCAAGTGACACAGAGCTCTATAGAAAATTTCATCGGGCTTTGTTGCTGACGTGCCACCACACAAAGCTAGTTCTACTCTGAGTTCATCGATAGAAAAAGGCAAATCCACGCGGGAATTTATTGTTTGTGAACAGCTGGTCGAGGGCGAGTGGCTATTGGGCTCTGCGAGTGGCTTAGATAATCTGGCACAAAAGTCTTCTGCCATACCGATGCATCGTCTCTGTTGTGAAAGGGCGAGAGCCCTGAAAGGGCACCACCGAGTTGGTTTTGTGCGGAGACCTCGTACCTTCTTCCACGATTGTGATAAAGTTTGCGAGGGTCAAGAGACTCACAAAAGCAGTCCAACGTTGTGGCCCCAGTTTATCTATCCGGCGCTGAATCTTCTTCTGTAGACGTCGAGTGATTCATAAGTCTTCCATTGCTTCCATGTGTCGGTATCTTCGTTCAGCAGGACGTCAGATTGCTCTACGTTGTTCTAACTCGATGTCAAAATCTGTTACTTTAAAAGAGCTAGCGAGAGTACACGTAGTATCGTGTATGGTGTTTTTGATTATCTCCCCTGTGTCAAGAGATCTAATTGCTTCACATTGCTCTTCGATGCGAGACTTAAAGTTGAACCAGTCCCCTCTTTGAACACTCTCGCATACCTCAGCTTGCGATAGTCCTTCAATTTCTACGTGAGTAAAAATGTGGTCACTTCTATGCGTTTCTATGCCTGGGAATCACTCAGCACGCCTGACGAGGCTTGTGAGACAAAGGCCAGGCCAGGACAGCTGCTACGCCTTGAACCACGCAAAAACTTTTCATTATATCGTTATTAAGCAAGAACAGTTCATTGTTGTATGTGAAGAACACTAACTTTCTTCCTTTAGCATTTGTCTTCAAACTCCCCCAGATTTTAAGACGAGCGTAGAAGTCACCGGTTGAATTGCACGAGTGAGGATTGTATAGGATGCCTTGTAGTCTTGTATGGTCCAAACGGCTTGACGGAGATAGGTAGGCATGCACAATCATGACAGCAAGCCTCTTCTTTACTGTATTAAATATATACTGATTGTCATTATTAGGTGACACTGGTTGATGAAAGTAGGTGAGGTCAAGGTGAATAAGCATGAGAACTTTGCTGTTGTCCACAGTGGTGTAAATGACATGCATGGCTCGTAATGAGACAGTCTAATTTCATTTGGCGAATTTGGCTCACAGAGTACAATGATGGGAAATATATTAGTGTACACAAACCAACGGAAATAAGTGATGCATGATGTCCGTTCCCGGGTATTCTTTTGAGAAATCGCTGCCTGCATCCTCTCTTCTGAAAGACAGTGGCTTTCTACTCAAGTGCTGCGAGTGTTGGGCTCGCAGCACTTGGCATTCCGCTTACTTACTCCCCAGACATTCCCACTGCTTACTCAAGTGCTGCCAGTGCTGGGCGTAAAAATGTTTATTTTATTTATTTTAGGGGCGAAGCTCCTTATGGCGTGGCTTGTGCGTTTCTCGTAGTACGTAACCACTAGTGGCACATACCCGAAATAGGTATAACATTTGACCTCCAAGAAGGTGCCGGTAAGAAATTTCTTCTGTGCGTTGTTTAACAATAACAAATAGTGCTCAATGTACATACCAATGGCTGCGAATGGGGAATGAGAGACAGGAGCATTCGGCTTTTAGTCAACGCGCACGCTGCGATTGCCATTAGCAGCCACTGGCATGTACATTGAGCACTATTGGACAAGAAAGGGTTGCTACATTATACTCGCTTGGTGTAACCTCCTATGTTTTAGAAAGGTTTAGCGAGCGTTGAGCGGCAGGGCCATGAATGCAATGAACTAGTATATACAATGAATGAATTCGAGGTGGTCAAAGGGGGGAAGCAGATACGAAGCGCAAGCCGTAACAAATTAAAAGCTGAATCCTCCTGTCTCTTATTTCACATTAGCAGCCACTGGCATGTACATTGAGCACTATCTGACAGGAAAAGGTTGCTACGTTATACTCGCTGGGCGTAACCACCTTGGTTTTAAAAAGGTTTAGCGAGCATTCGGCTGCAGTGCCATAAATACAGTAAACTAGTATATACCATGAACTCAAGGTGGTTGAAGGTGAGAAGTAGACCCGAAGCGCAAGCCGTAAGAAAGTGTGCGTGTTCCACCTCTCGTTTTGTTTTTGGAATGTCCACTGAATGGCGGTGCTTCTATATGGGGAATATATGATAAAAAGATGCGAGATGATGGGACTTGGAGTGTTGAATAGATGGACGAACGGACACACAGATAGATGCATGGATGGACGCATGAAAGGACGCAGGGGTGGATGCATGAACGATTGCAGGGACGGGCGCACGAACAGACGCATGGACTGTCACACAGACAGATGCATGGACGGACAAATGCTTCGCCCCACTTTCCATCATTCACTCCATGGATATTCTGCCATTTTTATTTATTTATTTATTTATTTATAAAATACTACAGACCCAAGCAGCAGGAAGGGCAAAAGGACACAATTAAAGCAAATAAAGGCAGAGAAATCGCATACTCGGCAAAAAAATTAACACTGACATGTGTACAAAAAAACTGCAGCATAAAATAAGGCAAAACAATCATAATTTCTTTAAAAGTGGTACGTCGAGGTGAAGCAGAAAAGTAGAAACATCAAACAAAAAGTTTTCACACATTGAAATAAGACCATGTGGTAAAAGCACGTCACACATATATACACAAAGAGGCATGAGATAAGGCAAGTGACATTGGCTTTTTAAACTATAGATCAAGCAACAAAATGATAACATATAATGAAGCTATAAAAATTGGTACATCATGGTCAGAAGTTCAAATAGTAACATGTTCTAAGAAATCGTCGTTATGTAATGGGGGAAATGGTAGGTTGTTCCAGTTGGTGATAGTTCGTGGGCAGAAGGAATATTTGAAAAGAATAGTGCATGTCCGATAGGGTGTCAGAGAGCCAGCATGGCGATGCCGTGTTGTTCGATCAGTGAGCGACAATAAATAAGGACTTGGGTTTATGGCAAAGAGTTTATTTTTCTGTTCAAACAGGAATTTTAGTGTCTGTATTTTTCTGCACAGGTGTAGTGTTTGAATACTATTCTGCATCATTAAACTAGCGGAAGAGTCGCTATAACAATATTTAAAATAAATGAACCTGACCCCTTTATGCTGAATCATTTCCAGTCTATCGATATTAATTTTTCTGCACGGATCCCAGACAATCCTAGCGTACATGAGTTTAGGCCGAATTAGTAAAGTGTAAGCCGTCAACCTTGTGCTAGATGGTGCATCCTGTTGTTTATGTCTGAGAAAACAAAGTTTTCTGAACGAAGAGTTGCATATGTTGGTAATGTGCCTATTCCAATTAAGGTTGTTAGTTATTGTGACTCCGAGGTACTTGTACTCCTTCACTTCTGCAAGCATTTCAAAACCCAGCTTGTACCCAAAAGAAAGTTTTTTTTTAGATTTCTTTCTAGTTATTGACATATGCACTTTTTTACTGACATTTAACTGCATGCACGACCGATCACACCAAGAAAGAATACTTTGGAGATTATTGTTGAGCGATGCTTGATCTTCGTGGCTTTTGATTTTATTAAATAGCACACGACCATCCACAAAGATTTTAACTTGAATAGGGGAATAAATTTCGTTAGTTATGTCATTATGAATATAGAGAATAATAAGGGGCCAAGGACACCGCCCTGAGGCACACCAGATGAGACTGGTAGCTTCTCAGATAAGTGGCCATTAATAGAAACTACCTGACTGCGGTTGCTCAGATATGCAGCCACCCAATTACCTAAATAAGCAGGAAGAATAATCGATTCTAGTTTTTCATATGCTTGCTATGTAATACAAGATCGAATGCTTTCTTGAAATCTAGAAATATTACATCAGCCTGGCCTGACTCATCAAGAACACTAGCAAAATCACGAACAACTGTTGGTAACTGTGTCATAGTAGAGAAACCTTTGCGAAAGCCATGTTGACAGGACGACAGTATGCTGTTATCCTCTAAAAACTTATTATTTCCATAGCTATGATATGTTCAAGTAGTTTGCAACATGACGAGGTTAGTGACATAGGGCGATAATTTGTTACTAGTGTGGAGTCACCTTTTTTAGTACGGGTACAACACGTGCCGAAAGCCAATCATTAGGCAGTGTAGCTGAAGACGGGGACATTTGAAATATTTGAGCTATAAAAAGTGCTAACGCTTCTGCATATCTTTTCAGAAAAGCATTAGGTATATCATCTGGACCAGAGGAATATTTAGCTTTAAAGTTAAGTAGCATAGAAACGACACATGGCATTGATACAACAGCGGGAGTAGGGAAGTATGGTCTACGGTTATGAAGTGTAGTAGCATCAAAACTCGAAAAAGCACTGTGGAAGTATTCATTAAAATAATCCGCAATGTTGTGCTTTTCGTTAAAAATGATTTCCTTGTGTAAAATGTGGCTGATTTCCTGGTTCTTTTTTCTTATAAAACCCCCAAAACTTCTGTGGCGTGGAGCGAATAAACTCTAGTAGCGGATGCTGGAAATACGAACGCTTAGCATGGCTCACTTTTAGATTTAAGCTGTCTTGCATTTGTTGAAAAGCTTCACGTGAAGCACACTGCCGTCTTAAGCGCTTAACTCTTCTTTGAAATTGCAAGATACCTCTTGTCATTCAAGGAGTAGCTTTAGATGTACATTTAGTTTTGCTCCGATGAAGTTGTTGAGGCAATGATTGATAATTTCTTCAAAATGGTTTCAAAGTGTACTGTTATATGATGGCCTTGGAAACTGTCAAGGCTTATTTTAAGATACTCTAAAACACTTTGTTCATTGGTTCTAGAATAATCTTTATTAGTGATTGTGTTCTTTTTAAAGACGTCACACGGTTTTAATAAATACGAGAAATACACGAGTTGATGGTCCGAAATGCCAGTTAAAACAGAGACAGGAAATTTTTCAAGTGATCGACTTACAAAAATAGGATCGAGAATTGGTGCTGACGTATCGTGAATACGCGTTGGTTGTTTGACAACTTGCTGCAAGTTATGATAAAGCATAATAGTAAGTAGTCCACGTGCAAGTTGGATTCGACAAAGAAGGACGAGTTCTCCCTAATAATGCCTGGGAGATTAAAATCACCTATAAGCATCACAATGGTACTTTTAAAGGATGCAATATCTTCGCAAAAATGAGAAAGAAATTGGGCAGGCGAGTTAGGGGTTCGGTACACACAAACAACAAAAATTATTTACCCCAGCAAGTAAGTTTCAATTATACAGTTTCCAAGTTCTTAGCTTGACGTAAGAGAACAGCAAATATGTTTTCGTTAACCAAAACTGCAACTCCGCCCCCCCCCCACTCGAAGACCTATCGCGACGAAAGGTTTGATAAGATGGAGGGAAAACGACTGTGTCATCAATATCGTCATGCAGCCAGGTTTCAGTTAAAACAACTACGTGAGGACTGTAACTCAAGCTAAGCCATTCAAGATTCTCAGACTTGTTAACAATGCTTCGAGCATTAATGTTTAGGACATGCATTCATTTAGGTGCTAAGAGTGAGCGTCAGACATTCCTCGAGGTAGCCTGGTCAACATGAATTTGGATTCTCGAGTTTTCCTGTTCATTCCAAAAGAAAAGCTTATTGCCCACCCGAAGTTTGTCATTAATTAAGGTAGCTTTTTCCCCCTGCTCTTTTTCAGCCCTTGCGCTGTTCCATAGGTGTCTTCTCTTTATCAGCGTATTTTGGGAATAGTCATTCTGGATCGATATACTGGAGCCTTTCAGTTTATAAGCATTCTTCAGTACTTGCAGTGCAATGCTGTCTGACGTTGTATCCATGTTGCTTAACAGCAAGTGAATGGCGTTACTGAAGGCTCGCAGAAGAGCTATCACTTCCTGATCTGTGTTGTGCAAGTCCTCCATTGCAGCAGCTTGCTCCGATGACGACGGCTTCTGCTGCGGTTATTCTACGCGTCATGCGGGCGTGAGTTAAGGTCACCCTTTGGTAGCGATTAATCTTCCGTTTGCTCTCTTTCAACTTCAGCGTCTGCCGGGCTGGAAACTGCACCTAGTGGTTTTTACTGATGCGTTGGCTTACTTGCTGAAGTTGGCGCTGTCCTTCGTGAAGACCTTAAACGTCGACATCGCCTTCACTGAATTTTCTCAGTAGATTTTTTTGTGGGTTGAGATGCATCGTGTCGTTTGCTTCTATATAGATTTTTTTTTATGTGCGGACATTCATTCAGAAGACAGAAGACATTCAGAAGAAGCCCTGTGAGCACCCCCACAGTTAGGACACTTCAGTGGGGTTGCGCTGCAGTTCTCTTCCAAGTGCGGTTCTGCGCACCGGGGACATGCTGTGGAGCTCCTGCAAACACTCTTTACATTGTCGATGTTCTGACAGTTGAAAAATTGCACAAGTTTAGGAATAAATAGTAGAACTTGTTGAGGAAAGTGGCCATCTTTCACGTAGGCGGAGAAACAGTCATCTTTGAACGTTACTCTCACAACGTCTGTTTCCAAGGCGCCCAACATTGACTATTCTCGACTCGCTGGTTTTATAAGCACTGGAAGGTCTATGCTAAGTTTTCTGCGTTAGCCTGATGTGTTCGCACCATCGGCTGGTATGATCGACCTAACTGCAATGTTTCCAAGTTGTGTTACTTGTTGCAGTGTTCTCAGCGCACTCAGGTACAGCACATCGACAGCCAGGATGTTTCTTCATGTATTCAGCCTCTTTCGGCACAGTGTTGTCAAGATAAAGTGGAAACGCTTGCCTGTTGAGAACACGTAAACTTCTGGTAGTCATGCTAAGCAACCACGTTTTCTGCGGCGTGGCCATAGCGAAAAATGGCAATGTTATATGAAGTGAGGCTGGCAGTCAACAGATTTCGATCCAATCTCACGTAACTCTTCAAAACGCTGGCGTAAAAGAAAACGGCCGTCCCAGGTACACTCTTGGCACTGTTTTTTTTTTGTGTGTGTGTGTGTTGAGATCCCAGCCCGTAGAAGCTCCCGCCTGCTGTGGGGGCAGAAGTCGCACGCTGCATGTTCTCGCGAAAGCGCAGCAACCTTGAGCGCACCCCGCACCCCTCTCCCCTCTGGTTCGCTCACGAGATAAGCGCGCACGCAGACGACCCCAGCCGGAAAGGTCTGCGGCGGCGGCGACGACAACGGCAAAAACCAGCCGAGACTGTCCATCTAATTGATATCGCAGTAGAAACTGGCGTAAGCGTTCTCTACAAGAATAATGACGGAACACGCTTTGCATCCTCCAATTTCGCATTCAAAGTTCTGGAACTTCTTCAAAGAAAAAAACAGTGAAACAAAAATGTTCAGTTTAGGATATGCGAACTTATTGGAAATGCGTAATATGAATACAAGAAAACAGGTGTAGAGTGGTAAAAAGCCCGAAGCATTGGCATTCAAGCCACTCACAGACCCGAGCGGAGACACACACACAAAATATTCATGTTTGTGAAAGCTTCAAAGAATAGTTTGAAAAAATGATTATGTATTTGTTCACGTGTGTACCTCTAGGGACAGACTGATTGAATTAATAGCGATTCTTTGCAATTACAGGCGAGAAGTGCGTAGAACCATTATTTTACTGTTTAGCAGACTGAAATAAATATATTGCGTTCAGAAAGTTTTGGTGGCAAACCCAACTAGACGTCTACGGACAAAGAGTGAGAAGTGAAAAATTAATTATCAAAATAGGGGAAATGTGAAAAAAGCCGGCCTTTTGCCCTCTATGATCTCGTTTCTTAAAACCAAGCTTAATGTCCATCAAGGCAGAAAGTGCAACTTCAAAAAAAAACTATAAAAGCAAACGCAGTGCTATAAGTTTGGGTACCCTGCCAACGCCCGCAAAATGAAATTGTTCTAATGAAATAGGAAATACTGAGGCTGTGGGATGCAGGTGTCAAAATTATTTTTACGCAGGAGAGTATATGTGCACGTAGTTTACAATGAATGCCTCACAGAGCCAGTAAAACAAGAAAAAAAATCGCATGCTCAACGCAATCTGCATAAGTTGAGTGCTTATTTCGTGTTACTCAGCGCAAATTATATGATCGTATGCCGACTGCAGAAGCAGTGTCCACGTTTCTGCTAGAGTACGCCACGCGTTGTCCTTGAATTCTGTGTTTGGGTGATCGTTGCGGTCCAGAGTGCGAGAAAAATTAGAAAACCGACCACTTAGAAGAACCTAATGTACGTAGCTGACTACGGTGCTCCAGGAAGTGAATCTAGGAAGTCAAAAAGAATGAGCAACTGCTTTTATGTTAGCTTTCTCTACATAAAATTGTCTATGTCTATCCAGCAACATACTTTTTTCATTTAGGATTTTCCTATTGAGAAATATAGATTAAGAATTATTTTTTTTACAGCACGAGCTTTAAGTGAAGCACGTGCAGGTACGTATAATCTGGAGCATTTCTATTTCATAATACTGTTAGTATTATATTTCTCTTTCAATAAAATATTTGTGTGAAATTTTCATTCCAACCTTGTAAAAAAACTTGACTTCTCTGCATTTGCGTCCTACCATATGTTAACAAATTTCAATGCTGAGAATCAACGTGTGCGGAAGATAAACGTACTGATTCTCGTCCACATAAGGAGATTTGGCGATTGTAATTTATTACCAGCTTGAAAAAAGCTTGCTCTCATGCGATAAGCATTTCCTACTACAAAATGCTTGGGTTTTTCCAGCAGATTGTGCAAAGAATATTAATGGCGAGGCATATATTTAAACTTGGTATTCAATATCTGCTCAATCGAGGCGTCGTCATTTTTAGCAGAAAGATTCCAGATTGTGTTCTCTCGAACACTATGCCTATGCTTATGTACGTACTATTAAGCGCTTCAAGAGGATGAAAGATTTCGTAGCTTAAGCTGCCGTGAATTCACGAAGACTTTCCGTGTCATGGTAACGTGTCTTTTGCCTCCCCAGAAGCACTCAATGTGCGTCCCTATTTGTGCCCCTATTGAAGCTATTTCTTGAGGAGACAGTATTTTAACTCTTGAAGTTGAATACGGGAAAGAAACGCTGTTACGACATGTAGACAGACAGACAGACAAAGAACTTTATTGAGGTCCTGAGGAACTGCGTTGTAACGGCCCGTTTAGGGGGAATCCGTAGCAGTCGCGGGCCGCTCCCACGTAGAGACCGGAAGACCGTGGCCCTCCGCCCTCTCGCAGGCCCTCTGGATAGCCCGAAGTTGAACCAAGAGGTCGCCGCTGTTAAGGACTTCCTCCCAGTCCTCTTCTTTGTTGAACTCTGCGTCACGTAACGCAGGACATTGCCAGAGCATATGAGGTAATGAGCAATACGCCTCTCCGCAGTCCGGACAAAGCGGCTCGATGTTGGGCGAAAAATGACTGAACCTGCCTCGCGAAGGGAAAGACCCCGTTTGGAGCATCCTGTAGGCCGATGACTGCGGTCACGTAAGTTTAGGATGAGGAAGTGGAAAAGCCCTCCGAGATAGATGATAATGAGTCATGATCTCGTGGAAAGTGAGTAGCGGGTCCCTGTATCTTCCGGCGTCCCCGCCTGCGAATCCGCCGGGACCGCCGCGGTGCATGAGCGATACCTCGCGCACGGTCATGGGCAAACTCATTGGCGTTGGGGACATCAGGATGTACGTTGGCCCCCATGTGGGCCGGGAACCATGTTATGGTGTGAAACCCGGCAGCCCCCTCACAGCCGAGGATGTCCGCTGCCTCACGCGAGACCGAGCCCGAGGCGAAAGCCCTAGCTGCGGAACGCGAATCTGTAAAGACATTAGGACGCGATGGGTCCTTCATTGCTATGGCGATGGCGATTTGCTCAGCCACCATTGCCGAAACTTTTCTAACTGAGGCAGAGCATAGGAGTGTGCCACTATGATCGACCGAGACCACTGCGAAGCGATCCGAACGCCCGTACTGGGCTGCATCGACAAAGGTCGCGAGATGCGGTCTGTTTGCAACTGATTTTAATAGGAACGGGCCTGAGCTATGCGGCGCCCTACATTGTATTGTGGGTGGACATTTCTTGGAAGTGGAACTACCGAAAACGTGCCCCTGATCGAGGGTGGTAGTGTTACATTACGCTGGTTAGTCGCCATAGGACCGCAGCCTATGGATTCCAGGATGCGCCTACCAGCCCTCGAGGACGATAGTCACACGACCTGAGCCATCTGCTGGGCCTCGATCACCTCCGAGAGGGAGTTGTGCATGCCCAATTGTAGGAGCTTCTCGGTGCTAGTGTGGATAGGCAAGCCTAGAACTCGCTTTATGCTTTTGCGCAGTAGTGTATCAATTCTTGCCTCTTCTCTTTTGGACCAGCGCAATGCCGAAGCGATATAATTAATGTGGCTCATGAGAAATGCATGATAGAGCCGAAGGAGATTGCTCTCGCTCAGCCCACCCCTGCGGTTCGAGACCCTGAGTATGAGCCTAAGCATGTTCTCCGTCTTGGAGGTGATGCGGGCTATAGTCCGTGAGTTGCCCCCCTTGGACTCTAGCAGGAGTCCGAGGACCCTGATGGAGTCCACCCTGGGTATTTTCTGCCCAATTTGTGTGTACAAAGCTATGGGAATCTGTTCTAAAGGAGTGAGGTTCCTCAGTCCTTGTCGGGTGGGTCTGTATAGTAGTAACTCAGACTTTGCCGATGAAAGGCTCAGGCCCGAATCGACCAGAAAGTTCTCCGTGATGTCTAATGCCTCTTGAAGCGCCTGCTCTACCCCGGCGTCGCACCCTCCCATGCAACACACGGTGATATCGTCCGCGTAGAGAGCATGGTTAACCCCGCGCACCATAGCGAGTCGCTCCGAGAGGCCCTTCATGGCAATATTGAAGAGTAGAGGAGAGATAACTGCCCCCTGTGGGGTGCCTCTCGCTCCCAAGGTAAATTCCGTGGATTGGATTTGACCGTGATTGGATTTGGTCTAGGACAACGGTTCCACGCGTACGTTAGGTCTTTTCTCAGGGATCGCAGGGTTACGACATGTAAAATCTTCAGTACTCTGGCAGCGATCCATCACACATTAACATGACGCGAAATAGAGGCGCCCAAAAACATCGTCGCTGCATCAAATCACTGAATACGCTACAATGCACCTACCACTGAGTTTCCTACAATATTTACACGAAAGGGTCCACTTTGCTCGAAGTACCGAACCACTCATTGTTGGCGCTAAGTGTCAAGACGCTCTACTTCACTTTAAAGCTTTCAGGTGGTCATACCAGACAACGCCTATACCCAACCAAAGCGTTTCTACCAAACCACATTGCGCATGTGTGCCGGTGGTTCATTGGGCAGAGCGCTAGGCACCTGTTGTCATGGACCAATAGGTTGTGGGCTCAATTAGTTTTCCTGTGTCTTTTTGTCATAGGTCTTATACCATTATCAATTTTAGGATGAAAAGAACGTCAGTGAAATTTAGTTAACCCCTTGCATTAAAAGAAAATTTCTGCTACTAAGTGCAGCCTTCGGCAGACGTTGGTGTGTTGACAGTAATAACCAGCTTTACCACTGCGTAGTAGGTTTTCAGAGGGTGTTTGGCCGACACTAGAGTGCGATGTGCCACTTTCACAAACCAGGCCAGGCAAATAGGCTGGGCTGATGAACTAATGACGTCGCTGTTGCCAGGTACCTCGTTACAATCACTTTAATCAATCGGCTTATATCTTCCCATATTTGAATAATAATAATAATAATAATAATAATAATAATAATAATAATAATAATAATAATAATAATAATAATAATAATAATAATAATAATAATATTAATAATAATAATATGAATAATAATATTAATAATAATAATAATAATTTGTTGCAGTTTAACGTCCAGAAACCACACTGCAATTATGAGAGACGCTGTAGTGAAGTACTTCCAAAATTTAGACCACCTGGGATTCTTTAACATGCACCTAAATCTAAGCACACAGGACTCAAGCATTTTCGCCTCAATCGGATATGCAGCGGTCACGGACGGGATTTGATCCCACGACCTGCGAGTTGGCAGCCGAGTGGCTTACCCACTATACCACCGCGGCGAGTGCACGAATATGTATGGTGTGTAGGCTACGCTAGGAGGATCTCCTGAATGTGCTAGTTACAGGAAAACAGGCAGGCTCACGGGCACCTTTCAACCATATAATTTACACCTCTCGCACCGTCCACCAGCTATCTTTCTACCGATGTGTAGCGAAGCCTATAGTTCCTATCGTTTCGAATTTTCACATGGTCGAACTATAAAAGCAGCCTTTCACAGTCGCAATAGCTTACTTTTATGACCATTAAAATTACTTTTCGCAATTCTTTGTAACTTGTCTTTTTGAATCGAGGTATTAGTGGCATTTTTTAAGGGGGGGGGGGCAATGTCCAGTGCGTTTCAACGGTGCGAAACGCACAAAACAACACTTCAAAGGACGTTTGAACTATAATAATGAACGTAAAATTTCTAGAATATTTTATTCGAGTTTTTCGGGGTCCCAGCTATAGAGGACGTAAAATTTCTGGAACCTTTTTAATGGTAAAGTCTGTAAATGAAAAACTGCATCGATGTGCATTCTCTTGTTAGGGTTGTAATGTGTGTTCCAGCAACAGTGGCATCCAGCCACCATGTAGTCCATCTAGGGGACGCCGTACGTAATACTTATTATGCATTGGGGCTACCGACGTCAGCCGTACAATGTCGCTATAATTTAATACTTCGTGTTCAAAAGATTGCACATCACAAGTCCAAGAAAGGACTCAAATACAAGTTAGGCAAAAATATTTCTTTTTGTTTGACTGATTAGCAATTCTGTAAATTTCGTCTAGCGCTTGCACATTTGACTGTTTCATTCGGTAAGTTGTCTGTGAGCATTTCAAAACTGCCATTTTTCTGGTTATTTATCAAACGAAAGCGTCACGAGAACCAAGAGTCTATTGCGTTTGATCAAGCATCGTCTTTGCGTCATCGTCTGAGCCACGTCTTCATGCCGTCTAGCCAAAGGTATCAAGAATAGCTTGTGCATACTTATTTTACCTATGATATTTAACGTCTTCCGGACGACAGTCGGCAAGTCGTTACGTGATGACTATTAAATTGCGCATCCTATTTATATCTGATGTTGCAAATAGCTATTATTCTTGGTCGCATAAATTTTGAGTTATTTCTGGAGTAATTGTTTCACAACTGGTAACAAATATACTCGATCTCTTCCTAATAGATTAGTGGCAGGTTTTGAATATCACTTATGCTGTTGAATTTAAAATTCTGACCATGGTACTCTATGAGATACAGACTTCTGAAGTGGAACTAACAAAATCAAAGAACATACCAAACAGCTTTTAACCTCGAAATTGTATTTTAATGCTGGTTACTTAGTTATGCTCAGAAATGTACATTTAGCAGACTGCGACCGACCTATGTATACTGGAGTCAAATTATCACTGTGAATCTAGCTAAAACAATGGCTGATCTTCACAAGCATACAGCCTGCCATGTAATCAATTTGGCAGCTAGACGTTGGTGTTATCAATCAGGGTGTATAAAAGACCATCCCGACTCCTTTCCTTTCACTCTCTTCAGCCCACCAGCATGACCAAGTGTGCTTTTATGCTGATCCTCATTCTTTCGAATGTGGTATCCTTACTCGCGTGGCGACCTTTTGGTATGTTATGTGAATATTACTATAGCAAACCGTACATCATAATTTATGTTTATGTGCTAGCTAGCAAATTGCCTGTGAAAAGGTGAACATGTCGTCGGAAATCTTGCAAGATGCGCTTTTATGAACCTGCCTGTACGAGTATTTGAACCCATACTAATTTTATATGATATATATGACTAAATAAAGCAATCTAGGAGTGCTTAAAGGGTTAGTATCATATAAAACATAATTCCGCCACGTCCGACTCTCTAACTTTGGTGTACAAAAAATTTAGACACCTTCACACTAGGCTTGCATGAGTAAGGAAAGGGTCGAGCTGGGCAGCTTTTTCTGCAACACTTCGGCTTCCTTTCGCAAGAAGTCTATTTGCCTAAAAGGCTTTTAAGTGCCTGTGTGATAGGGTTATTGTATCAATGTACATCGTCATCATCATCATCATCATAATCATCATCATCATCATCATCAGCCTAACTACGTCCACTGTAGGACAAAGGCCTCTCCCATGTTCCGCCAGCCAACTCGGTCCTGTGCTTCCTGTTGCCAATTTATAAACGCAAACTTCTTATTCTCATCTGCCCATTTAACCCTCTGTCTCCCCCTTACCCGCTTGCCTTCTCTAGGAATCTACTTAATTACCTTTATTGACCAGCGGTTATTCTCTCTACGTGCTACATATCCGGCCTATGTCTATTTCCTCTTCTTGATTTCAAATATGATATCCTTAACCCCGGTTTGTTTTCTAATCCACTCTGCTCACTTCTTGTCTCTTAAGGTTACGTCTATTACGTTCCTTTCCTTTGCACGCTATGTCGTCCTCAATTTAAGCAAAAACCCTCTTTGTAAGTCTTCAGGTTTCTGCTCCATAGCTAAGTGCCGGCAAGATGCAGCTGTTGTATACCTTCCTCCTGAGGGATAGTGGCAATATTCCTGTCGTGATATGAGAGTGCTTGCCAAATGTGCTCAACCCCATTTTTATTCTTCTAGTTACTTCAGTCTGGTGTTTCGCTTCGGCAGTTATTACCTGTCCTAAATAGACATAGTCTTTTACAACTTCAAGTTCGCTATCACTTATCTCGAAGCACTGTTCTCTTCCGAGGTTGTTGTATATTACTTTCATTTTCTGCAGATGAATTTTAAGACCTACTTTCCTGCTCTCCTTGTCTAACTCCGTAATCATGAGTTGCGATTCGCCCCCGAGTTAGTCAGCAATGCAACCTCATCAGCGAAGCGCAGGTCACTAAGGTACTCTCCATTAACTCTTATGCATAACTTTTCCCATTCTAGGTCTCTGAAAACCTCTTGTAAGCACGCGGTAAATACCATTGGAGGATTGTATCCCCCTACCTTACACCCTTCTTGATTGGTATTCTGTTGCTTTGTTTATTAAGCACTATCGTATCACTTGATCCCCTGTAGATTTCTTCAAGGATGTTTATATATGCTTCGTCGACGCCTTCATTATGCAGTATCTGCATGACTGGGATATTTCTACAGAACCAAACGCCTTCTCGTGATTTATGAAGGCTACGTATAGTCGTTGGCTATATTCTGAGCATTTTTCTATTACCTGATTGATAATATGAATGTGGTCGATTGCTGAGGAAGCCATCTATATCCTGCTTCTTTCTGTGGTTGATTCAATTTTAACGTCTTAATTCTGTTAGCAACTACCTTTGTAAATAGCTTGTATACTACGAACAGCAAGCTGAATGGCCTGCAATTCTTCAAGTCCTTGTCATCTCCTTTCTTAAGTATGAGGTTGATGTTAGCATTCTTCCAATATTTTGGTACTCTTCCCGTCAGGAGACATCTCTTATACAGGGTCGCTAGGTTTTCAAACAATCAATCAATGTACAGTCACCATTCAAATACATATGTAAGGACACGTTTCACTATCATGTCACACCGACTTTTAATAGCGAGAGATCAACCATGTGCTTTTTTTTCCTTTACCCTCTTTATTGTCTCCTCTTGTATTTTCTTGTCTCTTAACTCCTAATAAATATTTGTTCCCCCTTCTTCTTCTCTTTGTTTTTCTCGCTGTTTCTACTTTTTTATTTTCCCCTTTCTCTTTCTCTTTGTTTCGCTTTTGCTTCCTCTCTTTTTGTTTTATACGTGGCATTGCGTGCGTTATACCGAGCTCGGGCAACTTTCTTTTTTGCCGTTGATACTAAGTTCCCGTCATCAAGGTGCGCTAAGAAAAAAAGGAAGGAGACTTCTTGGCACCACTGTGCTCTGAGTTTACATCATCACGGGAATCAAAACAAAAAAAAAAGACTTCCTGGAAGGGGAGGGGGCGCTCAATATACTACGCAAAGAGTGTTATGCTAAGCAATGACATTAGCACATTACACCATACGAAAGCCCAGCCCCCTAAAGCGTCTCGCAATGAAAATGTAGTAGTAGTCTACAATAATCCCAATGGGCGTGTGCTACAGAAAGTGGACAAGGTCCACTACTTCCTTGCAAAGAGCACTGCTATGTAAGCAACATAGCAGAGCTGGAAGAGGGCAAGTGCATCGCGAGAGGGAACGTATAGCATAAGCCAAGTATATGTGATAGCTAAGTTTAGCATACTAGGGAGTTGGAAAAGGTAAGAAATGTACAGGTGGTATCAAACTGGGTATGAGGTCAGTGCTCGAAGACACACGAAGAGGCGGAAGAAGGTACTCCGAAATTCTGCGAAACCCTGCTAAATCATCGTGAAGTTCGTTTACGTATGGATTACTTGCACGTAATAACACAGGCTTC
The DNA here is from genome assembly GCF_043290135.1 of Rhipicephalus microplus. NCBI lineage: Eukaryota > Metazoa > Arthropoda > Arachnida > Ixodida > Ixodidae > Rhipicephalus > Rhipicephalus microplus. Next base: position 34,944,922 of record NC_134707.1, on the reverse strand, counting down.
CCTTCAGCTCCGCTTTATCTTCAGAACATTGAGCCAGATAAATCTTGGCATAAATGCTCTTAAGCAATGCCATTACTCTGATCACTTCTCTCGGAGTCCTCTGTCTCTCACTGCCCATTAGCAGCAATTGGCATACCCCAGTAGGAAACTCCGTAGCATTACTGTGTGGTTTGCGCCTCCCGAGGTTTCTCTCCTGCGCAACGTTGCGATGAGCGCCAGCGTCGACGTCGCCACCAGTGTAAGCGTTAGCACTCACTGCTTCGCATCTAGACATGGTTGCCTTAAACGAGAGGTGGTTTTATTTACTTTATAAAATGATTTGCTTTTTCGTATGGTATCGTTAATAATATAACCTTATTTAAATAGTGTAAATACGTACATCGCTGAAGTCTTAGTGGACACCAGCATAACACACTTGCGTGTTAAAATTGTCAGATTTCTTGGTTAGATAACAAGCGAGGTTGAAAATATCCCACAAGCAAGTGTTGCGATTTGCGATCTTCACTTCGCGTAAAACAACATCACATATTATCTTAGTTAAGCTTGGCATCCTGGCCGTATGTGAATGGTATGTCAAGAATGTGCGTTTTGTTTTTGAGGTTTTTTCTTGCTCTCTCCTTATGACATATTGTTCTGCTGCTTTGTGAGACCAATGAAACTTAATCAGTGGTCAATAACAGCCTGCAGTTACTTAAAGCTAGAAATATTTAGGGCAAATGCCAAATGAGGACTTTCTTATCTCACAGATTTCGTTCTGAAAATCACTTTTAATTGACATAAAATAAATAATCATCTTTAATTTCAAAATAAAATATTAAAAATCAGAATATTCAATGACTGATGCATGCTGGTAACTTTGTAGAATACCCTCCATCCACTTTTTTGGGTTTATATGTGAATTTAGAAGTAGGAGTGTCAGTCAGCGCCATCTATTAGCCAAGCAACGAGTGTGAAACACTCTCTTATGCGCATGTCTAGCATCACGTAGCACGTGAACTTATTACGAGCCGGAAGCTGATCAATAGTCCCTCGTATACAACCTAATGCCACCAAGGCTGCCAGTACGAGACCCTCGTTAATGAATAAGGGAAAGAAGTGTATACCTAAGGGCTCGTTTTTCCGTGTTTTGACATAATAATAATTAGATCTAACAAACAGTAATGCCAAAAAATGTATAGGGGAAGTTATTAGAATAATATTAGAATTAGATTCTTATTAGAATTATATATATTATATATATATATATATATATATATATATATATATATATATATATATATATATATATCTATATATATATATAAGATCTGACACCTCAGGTCACGGGTTCAAATCCCGGCTGTTGCGGCTGCATTTCCGATTGAGGTGGAAATGTTGCAGGCCCGTGTTCTCAGGTTTGGGTGTACGTTAAAGAACCCCAGGTGGTCAAAATTTCTGGAGCCCTCCACTACAGCGTCTCTCATAATCATATGATAGTTTCGGGACGTGAAACCCCACATATCAATCAATTAGATCTAATAGACATATGGAAGATATTAGACCTAATTGTAATTTAAATATGAAGAAAAGTGGGTGAAAAGATAACTTGCCGTGGGCAGGATTCGAGCCTGCGACCTTCGAATGACGCGTTCGATGCTCTACCACTGAGCTTCCATGAAAGCTATCCCCCGGCCACTTTATAGGGTTTATATGTGAATTAAGCGTGAGAGTGTCAGCCAGCGCCACCAGTAGCCATGGCGGCGAGTGTGGCACAATCTTTTGAGGCTGTTTGGCGTGAAGTAGCACGTGAAGTTCTTACGAGTGGGCAGCTGACCAATAGTCCCTCGTATACAGCCTAAAGGCACTAAGTCTGCTAGTACAAGACCCTCGTTAATAAATACGGAAAGAAGTGTATAAATAAGGGCTCGTTTTTCCGTGTTTTTACAAAATATTAATGTGATCAAACAGACAATAATGCCAAGGAAAGTATAAGGGAAGATATTAGACCAAATTGTACTGTAAATATGAAGAAAAGTGGGTGAAAAGATAACTTGCCGTGGGCAGTATCCGACCCACTGCTATATATATATATATATATATATATATATATATGTATATATATATATATATATATATATATATATATATATATATATATATATATATATATATATATATATATATATATATATATATATATATATATATATATATATATATATATATATATATATATTTTGTCAGAGCGGGGGCCCACGCGCACATCTTTCTTCTTTGTGGTGTGAGCCTTCACCTCGGCATACCACCCACTACTAAAGGTAGGTGGCAATATATATATATATATATATATATATATATTATATCTCGTATCTCATTACGCAGCCTGGCCTTGGTCCTGGCCGAAGTGGTCCTGGTGGTGGACGCCATCGAAGCCAGCGGCAAAACCTAATCCAGGTGTGTGCATTTCGTGCTCTCGCACAATTTGTTGCATGCCTCACAGGGAACGCGTGACTCTGTCAGACGTACAGTTCCAAAATAAATGCTCTTGCACTTTTATTAGAAATTCATCCCATGAGAAAAAATATCAACTTATGGAAGAATATATGTTACTGAAATTCAGGTTACGCAGACAGGAAAAAATTTCTCCGTGATGAGAAAATGCGAAGACACCGGAGCTAATCTCATAAGTCATTTTATTCTCGATATAAACGCCCGAGATCGAACAAAGTGTGCCACCTGAGCAAGCAACCGACAGCAAGAGCCTGTGCTGCCAATACTGCATACTGCCTATGAGGAGCAGCAAATAAAGTGCAGTGGTCACCAAAGCTTATAGGTTCATGCTGAAACCTCTACTAAATGGCCAGCTGACAGTCATTCTAAAAGGCAAATAGGCAACAGGACTGCTAAGTTCGATAGTTGTTTGCGTATGTTTGGGAGAGCGAAAGAAAGACCAGTCGCAAGCAATAGCTTTTAGATAGCACACCTGCACACTAAGGGCTATTACAGCATGTTAAGAGATTAATTTCCGTGGTCAAGCATGGTGCAGATGAAAACGGTGCCGCCAATTTTTCGATTCAAGAAAATGCGTTGTGATAGAGCTGAGTGTGCAGATCTCACACCTTGGAGGCGCTGCTTTATGCCGGTAATTAACCCACTTGGTTTCTGATCTATGGATTGTAGATGCGTATCTAGTTGCCGCGAACGCTTTTACATCCACAGAATCAAACCTCGGGGTAAAAACACAGCAAAGAATTATTGTGTGATCCTTACCTTCAAGCTCAGCTTTGGTCAAACTCGGTGAACCCGTGCTTCGTGCCGTACGCATCGCGTGCCGATAGAACATAGGCCGAAGAAGCCACATCGCCGGAGCCAGGCACGCACTAAGAATTACTTCTTACTGGAGGTCTTCACTACTTCGCCAAACAACGTATGATTCAATGTTTATATTCCATAAAACCTATCTCAACAGTACCTCGGGTGGGGAGTGGAGGTTCGAATTCTTAGGCTCCTCAGCACGCAGCCCTGTATATGACAACGTAAATGCATTGTGATGTCGAAAAAGTGGCATCCTGCCTCTCTGAGCTTCTTTCCACCCATGCGAGATTAGGATCCCTTGATCCTGCGATAATCTTACGGCTTCCAACAAAGCTTCCATGAGGTGACGCTACTGTTCTGTGCAGACTAATGTCGGGCGTCACGTTTACCCGCGCGTACGCGCTCCGCATAGAGATGGACGACACCACCACCTGTGAAAACTGCGGAAATGAAGAGACAGCTCGACACGCCCTGTGCGGCTGCCCGGACTAAAGCATGCAAAGTCAATAGCATGCAAAGACAATACCTCTCTTATACAATCAACAATTTAGATGACCCGCCGCTGTCAGAGGAACGTATACGGTGCCATTGTCTAGACTCATCGTCCTTGAAGGCTGTGCAAGCGCCACTGGCCTTCTTGCGAACTACTGTCACTGAATTCCTATTTGATTATGTTCATTACACAAGGATTTTATGAATATTGGATTACCAATTCATGAATGTGATCATGTTTCCTTTTTCTTGGAGTATTAAGTAGTGCACCTTTCGCGAATCGTAAGAGCGCATCATCAAGTTTCAACGCCGAACTGCGCCTCGTACTTTTTATATAAACAGGTCTGGTCAGGCGGCGTCGCCCCTTTGGTGTTACCGTCGAGAGCTATTGAACATTGATCATTTTTACTTATTTGCCGTCATTTCACAAGGCATAAGAAGAAACATTTAGAAGCTTTATTCAGAAATTTAAATATTTCACCCTTAATTCTGAAAATATCCTTTCCCTTGGGGCTTCTTTTCTAGGTCACAGCAACATGAGTGTGTGGAGAGTAGTTTGTGAATTTCTCAGAAACACAAGGAGGTTCGCCTGTTAGATTTTCTTTTTTTTAACTAATGAAATTCTAGTTTTTTAGTTACCATTCATTTATTTACTTACATTCCTAGTTATTCACCTACTTTATTCGTAGGTCATCTTATTATTGATTATTGTTGAATTACGGACACGATAAACAAGCCACCTGAAATGAGCAACACCATGAGGCATTTTGAGCAAACGATTAGCTTTATAAACGGAAGATATGAAGTGACCCTCCCTTGGAAGGATAATTTCGAGGTTGCAAGCAACAGGCAAGTCGCCGTTACTCGACTGGACAAGCTTGTCAACCGTCTCAACTCCAGAAAAGGACCGCTCGAAACGTATGACCGTACCATAAGGAAGTACTTGAGGGCAGGACACGCCGAAGTAGTCAATGACGTACCTGCAGAGGTGACGAAATTATATTACATGCCGCACAAGGAAGTCATGCGTGAACAAGCACTGACGACGAAAATGAGAGTGGTGTTTGACGCTTCGTCACATGCCAAAGGATGCAAATCACTTAATGACTGCCTTCAAAAGGGTGACAACTTATACCAAGACCTCGTGCAAATTCTGCTACGCTTCAGAACGCACCCGGTGGCAGTTATCGCGGACATAGAAAAGGCATTCCTTCAAATTGCGATTCGGGAGGACGACAGAGACGCTTTCCGCTTTCTCTGGTTTGCAGAAGGAGATTTATCCAAGGGCAAGCTGCAAGACTGGAGGATGACACGAGTGCGTTTTGGAGCCACATGTAGCCCATTTTTGCTCACAGCTACTATTCTCTACCACGTGAAAAGAGCACCGGCTGTAATGGCACAAACAGCGCAAACTCTTGCCGAGTCGTTTTACGTGGATGACTTAGTCACTGGTGCCGACACAGAAGAGGAAGCCGCTAAACTATGCCGAGAAGCGCGCACAATAATGAAATCGGCCGGCATGACATTGCGAAAATGGACAACAAATTCAGCAAATTTGACGCGCACGCTTGAAAATCAACTGGAATCTACTAGTAATGAGGTAGTCGTTCTCCACGAAACGTCGGTCAAGGTCCTGGTTTTGGTTTGGAATCCCGCAAAGGATGAATTCAACTTTTCGGTTGAAAATCTACTCCGGTTTTTGACAGCACAGACGGGTACAAAACGATTTGTCTTGCAGTCAGCATCAAGAACATTTGACCCGTTGGGATTTGTAGGAGCATATACTATTGCCATACGAATATTATTTCAGAGACTGTGGATACGAGGAATTGGCTGGGATGAAGTCCTACCCTATGGCCTGCAAAAAGAATGGAATGATTGGGTCATCCAGCTGCCGCAACTGCAAGACGTCGTCGTTCCTCGCTATCTGGGTGGCGGAGCAAGGAAGACCAATGTGCTTCAAGTACATGTTTTTTGCGATGCCAGTCCAGCGGCATACGGAACAGCAATATACGTCGTATCAAGTCCTGAGGAGCCGATACTGTTGATTGCGAAGTCCCGTGTAGCACCCATTAAGGAGACAACGCTGCCGCGATTGGAGCTGCTGGCTGCCTTAATCGGCTCAAGAATGTTGGAATACGTGAAAAGGGCTTTGAGGAATGTTCAAGTTGACTACGCGATGTGGACAGATTCCGCCATTGTGTTGTCATGAATAAAAGGTGACGTCAAAAAGTGGAAACAGTTCTTAGCCAACAGAGTCAATGAAATTAGGTGCACTAATTATCCATCAAAGTGGAGGTACTGTCCTGGAACGGACAACCCGGCTGACTTACTCACACGTGGCGCGACGCTTGAAAGACTGCTGTGCAGCTCAAAATGGTGGCATGGTCCCGAGTGGCTAACTAAACCGATGTCTGAATGGCCCCTACAGTTCTGTGAACTAGACATAGCGGAAGCCACCCAAGGTGAAGTTACAACAGTCCACATTGCACTAATGATACGCTTCTCAGTTCCGATAATTGATATTCAACGGTACAGCAGGCTTCAGCACCTACTCAGAGTCACTGCATGGATTTTCAGATTTACTGACCGATGCAAAAAAATAAGTAACCATACAGGACATCTCGTCGCAACAGAAATCCTGAACGCTGAATAGTATTGGATAAGCTGTACACAAGAGCAAGGCTTTCTTGAAGAACTCACTACGTTTACCAACGGCCAACCAGTCGAGTCTACATCTCGAATCGCTGAACTACGCCCTTACATAGACAAAGACGAAATTCTTCGGGTTGGAGGCCGTTTATCTCTCATGCATTCCACACAAGATGTCAAGCACCCAATCATAATGCCAACAAGCCACCACTTGTCGACACTTTTGGCAAACAGAGCCCATCTTCAAGTCTTACATTGAGGAGTTAGAGATACACTTACGCAGCTTCGGGAATGCTACTGGATTTGTCGTGCTCGCTCTTTGGTAAAAAGAGTGCTGCATGGCTGCAATATATGCAAGCGTTTCAGTGCGGGCCCAGGAACTGCTGAGACTGCTCCGTTAACAAGTCATCAAGTGACACCAACGAACCCGTTCGAAGTTGTAGGAGTCGACTTCGCGGGCCCTCTGTATGCACGCACGGAGAAAGGGGACACGAAGTGCTAGGTTGCACTTTTTACGTGCGCCGTATCTAGAGCCGTGCATCTCGAGCTTGTCTCGGAAATGACATCCGAGGCTTTCCTGCTGTGCCTACGACGATTTGCAGCTCGGATAGGATTACCTAGGCTGATCTATTCTGACAACGCACGAAGCTTTCACAAGACATCGGCAGACATAAAGCGGCTAAACCAAATGTTCTCTGAAGAGGACGTCGCTGGTCAACTCAGCACCAACGGCATTTCGTCGAAGTTTATAGCACCAAATGCTCCTTGGTGGGGTGGATGGTGGGAGCACCTTGTACGATCAGTGAAGCTTCCGCTGCGAAAAATTATCGGCAAAGCTCATCTGTTTTACGAAGAAATATCGACAGTGCTGGCGGAGGTCGAAGCAGTCGTAAACTCTAGGCCTCTGACTTTCATCGAGACAGATGCAGGAGAACCTTGCACTTTGACGCCAGCCGAACTTCTCCTTGGACGAAGACTGACTTCCATACCGTATGCGACCGCTGACGAAGTCAACAGTAATTCCAAACGATCAGACGTCATACGCAGACACAACTACAGGAAGCTGCTGGTTGAAAGTTTTTGGAAGCGTTGGCAAAAAGACTACCTGTTGCAATTACGATCTGCACACTTTGCCGAAACGAAATCAAATACAGCATTGAAGCAAGGGGACATCGTTCTCGTGCATGCGGACAACACTCCACGCCAGCTATGGAAGCTTGCAAGGGTCACGGAAGTGTACCGCAGTGCAGACGGTCTCGTTCGTTCTTGCAAAATCCAGTTGCAAGGCGGTCACCTTGCGATCAGGCCGATACAAAAACTGTACCCACTTGAACTATGTGTTTAACTTTGCGCGGCCGGGAATGTTGAATATTTTTCACGTTCTGGGCTGGGACAAGAAAACGAGAAAGAAGAAGAGCATGAGCGAGGGACGCGGGGACGCTCAAATGACAGCAGAGCGCTTCCGAACGCAGTTAAACAAGTTTTTTGCCTTATACTAAAGACGGAGTTAAGTGTGATTGCAGTGTCTGGAACGCCATGGTCTAATCATTATAATGGTCCACTCATATTTCCTTGTCGAATGAATAATTACTATATATTCATCAATATTTGAAGTTTCCTTTTCCCCATTACAATAACCA